>NW_027127545.1:0-2500 GCF_037325665.1 Littorina saxatilis | reverse complement strand
ACAGAAACCAAGAGAGAGAACCACAAAGAGACATATATGGACACACAAGGACACACACATACATGGACGGAGACAGAGAAACAGACAAAAGGTAAGGATTTGTATGCCGCCTGTCAATTTGTGTTCCTGCCATCTCTTTGCAAGGCATGCGCTGACGACACAATGCCCTAAATCTCGTTAGAAATGAACAGCTGACCTGACCCGCAGACTGTCAATTTGCCAAATACCGCTGCAGGGGAAACGACGAATGATAGACACAATTCCCAATCTGTGTTATGACAATGGAACCAAAAAACTGGAGGGGAGAGGGGGCGGGGCCGTGAGGGAGGGGCAGGGGGTAGGACGGTGTAAACTGGGGATCAGCTGGATTGCAAGCTTCCGCTCCTGTCCTTGTGGCAAAGAGCGATAACGTTTCTCGATGCCGGGATTCTTTAAAGAGACGGTGTTGCCTGCCATCGCGAACGAACGAACACCCCACGCAAGACTGAAGCATTTTGTTATCTGGACTCCCCGACTGCTATAGTGTAACGCGACTGATATTATTTTGATTGGAACGGTTTTGTGTAGCTACTTTTGTCTGGAGTTTAAGTGTCTATGAACAGACATTCCGATTATAATTAATAATAATAATTGTCAGTAAGTACTGGTGTCACATGACTGATGTGAACCAGTTGATTGGCTAATGGCGATGCGCTAAAACTGTTAGCGCACTCTTGGAGTGCGCTAACTTTTCCACAGAGCGTATTCTTACGCCCTTTGCCTAAGCAAGACTGTGCTCTCATTATCAGAATTAATTACTGACATGTAGCTTATATTCTCCACAATACCAAATGACCATAAATTCCCTGCTTCTCAATTAAAGCAGAAGTGGGGTTTTTTTCTGACAGATTGCATGTGCCTGTGCCACAGTGCGGCTGCCACTGATCTAAAAATAGAAGCCGCTGTGTTTCATCTAATTCTCGCCGACTTGCATAGATTCTTCTCATATGCCGTGTTAGTGGCATGTAGCTTATCATCCACATTACCAAATGATGAGTTAATATAAAATTCCCACCCGCTAGCAGAAAACACAAGTGTTATTCCGATAACGTACCAGCTAGACCAGTTTGGAAGACTGACTCGATCGACTCTGTCATACGTAGCCGCACTGACTACACTGAAATACGACTGCATCAGTTCAGTAAATGAATGGTTTCCGAATTATTATTTCAAGGCAAGAACAATCGTAATCGAAAACGTGTAGGGTTCAGAACGTTCTTACCATATATAAGACTTATTACCAGCGTGCCTCGTGCGTGCAGACTCAGTGGCAGTGCAGACTGCATGCAGTGGTTTGATTGCCCTAGCAGACGACATAAACCCCGCTCAGCAAATTAACATGTTGGGCAAATGTGAACGAAAAAACGATGGGGATATAATACGTGTAGGGTTCAGAGCATTCTTACCGTTCATATGTAGTACCAGACTCCCCGATGAGTGAAGATACCACACGAGAAACATGCCACATTTATTTTGGAAATGTGCTTTCCGTCGACCGTGGCAAGGGGCAAAACTCTGCACAGTCAATTTGTCGAAGTTCGATGAAGGTTTCGAAACCAAGAGCACAGTCCTTTCCCCGCGTTTAAATGAGGTCTCTATGAAAGATCATCACTTTTTAGCTTAACGCTACACTGGAATTTACCAACAGAAATTAAAACAAGAGTTTGCGTGTGACGAAAGCACGACACACTTGAGACAGCCCACACAAAAGTAGATCCAGTGACACAAACCTGACCACACAGTTACGCCTATCCAAATGCGCATTGCAAAATGTGCGTTTTGAATCTTCTTTTTTCTCTGGCGGTACTGACAATATCGTTATTGAAACAATCCCAGTGCACTAAGGGATTTATAGAGCAAATCGAGAAAATTCATTATTGAACGAAGCGCATAGCGCTGAGTTCAATAATTATTTTCGAGATTTGCTCTATAAATCCCTTAGTGCACTGGGATGTCTCAATAACTTAAATAATAATAATAATAATAATAATAATAATAATAATAATAATAATAATAATAATAATAATAATAATAATAATAATAATAATAATAATAATAATAATAATAATAATAATAATAATAATAATAATAATAAAACATTCTTTTATTGCGCTGTTCACCGCCAAATGGCAGTCTCATGGCGCTTTACATTAGACATTAAAATTTAACATTTTACACATAAAAAGTTTTCTCGTAAGAAATAACATACAAGCATTAAAAACAATTCATAGACAACGACCACTTATAGTTATATAAGATAATCTAGAAAAATTGTTTTTAAAAAGATGAGAAAAAACACGTAAGATAAGTAATAGACACAATAGTTACACATAAAAAGTCTGACAATAAAATAGAACTCACATAAAAGCGTACAGATCTAAAACAGAACGAAGATGTAACACAGACTGTGGGGCAACAAATTAAACAACTAACAACAGGCATACTAATTATTAATAATATA
>NW_027127544.1:0-16866 GCF_037325665.1 Littorina saxatilis | reverse complement strand
TCTCGTCGTCTATTTCTCTCTCTGCCTCTTGTTTTGACAGGTCTAGAAAGTTCACCTGCATTCTCGTCCAAACATAAATATTGTGTTTACAAAATATACTATCGGTACTTTCCCACAAAGTACAAATAAGTCAACTACATGCAACACACAAAACTGAACCAAAGTTCAGCAACGGCAGCGTTTCCTAACAGTCTCGTCAAAAGCTGTGAGGGCGTAAAACTCGTATCATATAACCCATATCTGGTCCTTAAGAGGCGAAATATATGACCTGCAGGACATGAAGCATTCTCTCTTTCTTTCCCTCCACTTGGTCACATGCAACATTTACTAACCCTGGTGCTCTGTCTGCACAAGTTTCTATGATTTCATTTCGCAACTTTGCTTGTGGGTGGATGGGTGGATATGGGTTAACGCCCAGCCGACCACGAAGGGCCATATCAGGGCGTTGACATACAACGTGCGCCACACACAAGACAGAAGTCGCAGCACAGGCTTCATGTCTCACCCAGTCACATTATTCTGACACCTGACCAACCAGTCCTAGCACTAACCCCATCATGCCAGACGCCAGGCGGAGCAGCCACTAGATTGCCAATTTTTAAGTCTTAGGTATGACCCGGCCGGGGTTCGAACCCACGACCTCCCGATCACGGGCCCGGGGCGGACGCCTTACCACTAGACCAACCGTGCCGGTCTTTGCTTGTGACTTTAAAAGAAATAAATTCATCAATTAATTCCCACTGCGCACAGACACTACACAGGCTGTTATATATGTCGTGCCGAATTCACGTAATTGCCGATTCCGCGTAATGGGCAACATGTTGCCCATTTCGCGTAATCGGCAAAACGTTGCCCAATACGTGAAATCGGCAGCGTTTTGCCGAAATCGCGTAAAGGCTTCTAAAATGTACCCATTTTGTGAAATCAGCAGCCACTTTTTGGTTTTAAAGTTCTCAAACGCCTGGGATATCATCACACTTAGACAACTAGATGCCCCGATGGATAGATATCGCAATAATCGATAAGTTATGGCAAGTTATTGCAGAAAGTGTAGTTTTCGTGCATTTCCGGAGTTATGCTCGACACAGACCAAAATAGACCATTCAAAACATAGTAGGGAGGTAAAGCAATGTTAATGCAATGTTCTGGTGACACAACAAGTAACAGACTGGCTGTCGCTTTTGCGAAATGGGCAAATTTTAGAAGCCTTTCCGCATTTTCGACAAAACGCTGCCGATTTCACGTAATGGGCAGCGTTTTGCCGATTACGCGAAATGGGCAAAAATGTTGCAGATTCCGCGAATTCGGCAATTCCGTGAATTCGGCACGACATATATAATTGTTGGTATGTGAGCAAGTAGAGGGTGGAACTGTCCCATGTCAAATCCCGGTACGATCTGAGATTGTGAGCCCAACTATTTTCTCGGGAAGGGGTTTGTATCTCCGTCTTTCTTTGCCCAAGTTCCCTCGGGCAATATCAATGTAAGATGTCAAGGTCCTTGACGTAACCTGAAAATCGTAACTGAAATGTGAGATTTACGTCTTTCGTAAAACAAGTAAAACGTATGGAGAGGGGGGGGGGGGGGGGGTAGGAATAGCCGTGCTCCTTGTAACAGTCACTCTGGAATTGTTCCTGTTTTTTTACATTTAGTAAACTAGTTGGGCCATTTTCAGACAAGTAGCGAGCATAACAACCATATCTAACAAAGTCCATTATATTCATTCACAAAAATCAATATTATTTTGTATTATTTTCTCAAATGTCTTGCTACATTTCTGTCCGACTCTTCTTTCTTCTCTCCATCCGTTCATGAGTCTTTCATTCTTCCTTTCTTTCTTGTTTTCTCTATTGCAACCATTCGCTCAAGAATGTCTTGTTTCTTTTCCCACTTTTTTCCCTGCTACGTTTTATGTTTTTGGCTCGTCTCCTGCCTGGGTTGTTTTTGCCTTGTTCTATACATTTTGTTTCTTCTTCTTTGAATTCTTTTGTAATACTTGAAGCGACCGCGCGCGCGCACGCACACGCTAACACACACACACGCACATACGCACACACGCACACACTCACACACACACACATTTACACACACACGCACACAGACACACGCACACACACACACACGGCACACACACACACACACGTACGCACGCTTGCACGCACACACACACACACACACACACACACACACACACACACACACACACGTGCGCGCGCGCGCGCGTAAAAGGGCAGAAATATAGTAAAAGGAAACTAAAACTAAATAAAAGTCGCAAAAATTCCATTTAAATCGATGCACTTCCTTCCAGCTTTCTTGCCAAGCGTTTGATTTGTGGACATTTGAGAACACAATCACATTTTGAAGAGAAGAGAAAGCAATTACGATGCAGTTTTAAAATGGCTAGTAATTTACTCCGACCCATTATAGAGATCTCTCTCTCTCACTCTCTCTTTCTCTTTCTCTGTCTTTCACTCTCTCTCTCTCTCTATTTCACTCTCTCTCTCTCTCTTTCACTCTCTCTCTCTCTCTCTCTCTCTCTCTCTCGTGTGTGTCTGTATGTGCATGTATGTCTGTGTGCATGTGACCGTGTGTGTCAAAGTGTGTGTTTTAATGTATACCATTACCAATGACCATGTTGGCATGTATGCTATGAATTTTTTTTTTTTTTTCTCTTTGTCTGATTTAATAACCATGTTTTTATGTTTTTGCTTTGCTTCTTCTTCTGCTTTAATATTATGCACTGCTTAGTTAATTCCCTCTTGGGCGAGGGCTGGATGAAAAAAGATCTTTGCTGTATCTACTCCATTACCCTCGAAAAATAAAGTTGGTTCGTTCGTTCGTTCGTTCGTTCTCTCTCTCTCTCTCTCTCTCTCTCTCTCTCTCTCTCTCTCTCTCTCTCTCTCTCTCTCTCTCTCTCTCTCTCTCTCTCTCTCTCTCTCTCCCGCAATCCCCCTCTCTAACTCTCTCCCACACTCTCTCATCTCTGAATCTCACTCTTTCTCTTCATATATTTCTATCTCTCTTCCTCACTCTCTCTCTCTCACACACCTTTTCTCTGTATCTCTCTCTCTCTTTCTCTCTCTCTCTCTCTCTCTCTCTCTCTCTCTCTCTCGCAAGGTCATACTGTCAACAACAACAAAAGTATGTTGTAAACGTATTGCACTACTCAAAACAAATCATACAGCTGAAAGAAGTCCAAGGATAGATGTTGAAGATGAGTATCTTGGCCGGGATGGTCGTAGCAGACTGACTATTAGGGTTTAACGTCCTCTTAGACCAACTGGTCTATATTGGGACAGGTATTGGTAATACGCTGAAGATATGGTGTGATACTTTGATTCGAACAAGCCCGCTGTGGCTGTCTTCTTCGACACGCCAGCATTGGGTTTGTCTCGTCAAAGTATCGAAAATACGATCATGATAATCAGAGACGAGAGAAGATGCATGCGTGTCTTCGTGTTTTCCAAGCCCTGAGACTTTCGCTGTGAACGTGGGATCTTTTTCGTGCGCATGTGTGCACACGGGGGTGTTCGGACACCGAAGAGAGTCTGCACAAAGTTGACTCCGAGAAATACATCTCTTGCCGAACGTGGGGATCGAACCCACGCTGATAGCGACCAACTGGCTAGCAGAGAGGGTGAGGGGTAGAGGGGGGGGGGGGGGGGATCACGGGCTGGAACTGCAGCGACTGACCCCCAATCAATAGACCGGAAATCACTCTGCCTGGTTTTAATGGGTTGTCCAAGAGTTGCTTTCCCTTGGTTTTTTTTCACTGTTTTGTTCTCACAGAAAAACTGAGACAAGCTTCATGTGACATTGCAGGCTTGCCTCAGTGTTTCTATGACAACAAGCGAAAGCAACTCTTCCTAGACCCATACAAATTTAGAGTTATTTCCGAATACAACCTATTTTAGCTGGGAGTGTTTTTGTGCTAGTGATTTGCTTTGCCTATGCTCAATAAAAACTATCCTTTCCAGTTCCCCTTCTTCAGATGTAAACGTTCCCACCGAGTCGTGTCGTGTCCCCTCAGAATCATTCCTCCCCCCGTCTCCAATCCCCGGCCCCGCTCCCCCCCCCCCCCCCCACCTTCTCCATCCACTTACACCGTGCTAACCGCCCAGCCTGTTGCCCCAGTGACTTTAAGCTACAGACAGTTGTCCCCCTTTCAGCGCAACACACTGCCGCTTGAGCGCCCGTGTTGCATGCATGGCGGCCCCGGGAAATTAAAAACTGGCTTTGCTTTTTCCCCATCTCCCCTGCGTCAGCCCCCTCCACCCCCGCCCCCCCAGCCCTCCTTCCTTACCGCCCCACCCCTACCCCCGGATGGTGGTGTTTTCTGTTTTTAGGGGGGGGGGGGGGGGGGGGTGTCACAATTTGCAGCGCATGAAGAACCAAAAGTGCTGTTTCGTGATTCTGGCGAGACCCGTGACCTATAAAAGCATAAAAGCGCTTTGAACTTCGGATAAGGCGCTATATAAATAAAGAGAATTATTATTATTATTATATATATTGAACGGATAGCGCATTCCTTTAACAGCAGCAAATCAACAAGGACAAGGCATTAAAGGAGACTATTGATATAACCGTCTAGCCAATTGGACGAATCTGAAGAATCTTTACCTTAATGTAGACGCTTCTTCCACTGTGATTTTCTTCCTTTGGATGTCTTGTTACACGCCGTAGACGGTGGCACGCCTAGTTTTTTCCACCGCAGGAACAACACCCAATTCGTTCCCCCGCACGCGGAAGCAAAATTGTTATCTCGCAAAGGAATTGCCCTGTGAAGGTACGTTGTGGCAAATCACATTATCAAGTATAGATATTCTGAAGCAGAATTGCCTAGGCTATATGTATAATATGTAACTTATGTCTTGTTGTGTACTCGTGAACAGTGGCGTTCGATTTTCTGCCGAAGTCCGTGAAAATTATACAGAGAGGTCTCAATTTCGTACAAATTAACCTAGAACTACCATTTAAAGCACTATTTTAATACTCACAGTTTAATCTTCGATACCTTGCAGCCTTGTATGCGCGTTTTTGGGCACCAGCATCGTGGATAAGCTGCTCTAATCTAGCGTTATTTTGTGGTACTCGATTCTCAGTGGGTAAGGTCCCCCGCAGACACCAGATAAGGTCCCCCGCATTTTTGCCGGAGTGCCTACTACGCCCCCCCGCACATGCGCGCTGAAAAAGCACATCATGCACAGCAAAACTGACCCGTTTGAAGCGTTTTTATTTGACAGATGGAGACCAGCGACCACACGCTATCTGCCGGGGAGGTGTCTGGGGAAGTAATCGACAGCTACCTAGACATCAGTAGTGAGGTGACTATAGGTGAGACAGTCCCTTTACAGACTTCTACACCGAAGAAGGTTGGTCTCCTCCATTTGTGTGACGAATGCGGATCAGCATACAAACACAAGCGAACATTGGACAATCACAAACGTGAGAAACATGGCAACGAATCTCGTTTTGTATGCATAGTTTGTGACAAGAGGTTTGGTCGACAGGTAGATTACCAGTCTCATATGAACAAGCATGCAGGCACCAAACCTTTCCAGTGTGGTGTTTGCAAAAAATCGTACGCACACAAACGCAGTCTGGACAAGCATATATGTCTGGGTGAAAAGCCGGGGTTTTAGTGCCAAACCTGTCAAAAGTCGTTCATGAGAAGAAAGTATCTTCGTGACCACCAAATCACCCACTCTACTGGCTACGGTATAAGCATCGCTCTGGTCTTGCCAGGCATAGGCGTCATGCTCAACAAGATGGAAACTGCATATACACATATAGGCTACTATAATGCCTACTTTCACACACTTGCAGAGGAACAACTTCTTTTAATTTCCATAACATTCAAGAATAAGTGTGCTCGACAGTTTTATATGACACGTAGTTAATCAGGTTTGTTTTGTTTATGACCACAAAAAAAGAAAAACAAGTCGCGTAAGGCGAAAATACAATATTTAGTCAAGTAGCTGCCATTTTTCAGCAAGACCGTATACTCGTAGCATCGTCAGTCCACCGCTCATGGCAAAGGCAGTGAAATTGACAAGAAGAGCGGGGTAGTAGTTGCGCTAAGAAGGATAGCACGCTTTTCTGTACCTCTCTTTGTTTTAACTTTCTGAGCGTGTTTTTAATCCAAACATATCATATCTTTTTTTGGAATCAGGAACCGACAAGGAATAAGATGAAAGTGTTTTTAAATTGATTTCGAAAAAAAAAATTTTGATAATAATATTTATATATTTAATTTTCAGAGCTTGTTTTTAATCCGAATATAACATATTTATATGTTTTTGGAATCAGCAAATGATGGAGAATAAGATAAACGTAAATTTGGATCGTTTTATAAATTTTTATTTTTTTTTACATTTTTCAGATTTTTAATGACCAAAGTCATTAATTAATTTTTAAGCCACCAAGCTGAAATGCAATACCGAACCCCGGGCTTCGTCGAAGATTACTTGACCAAAATTTGAACCAATTTGGTTGAAAAATGAGGGCGTGACAGTGCCGCCTCAACTTTCACGAAAAGCCGGATATGACGTCATCAAAGACATTTATAAAAAAAATGAAAAAAACGTTCGGGGATTTCATACCCAGGAACTCTCATGTCAAATTTCATAAAGATCGGTCCAGTAGTTTAGTCTGAATCGCTCTACACACACACACAGACAGACAGACACACACACACACACACACACACACACACACACACACATACACCACGACCCTCGTCTCGATTCCCCCCTCTACGTTAAAATATTTAGTCAAAACTTGACTAAATATAAAAAGACAGAGAGTTGAGTGCTTTTTGTTTTTGTTTTATAATTCTGCTTTGTTAAAAAGCACAATCCTTCAAGTACAAACGATTCTCCTCATCATATGAAGTCTTGCATGCCTGTCAGAGTATATCTCTGGACTCAAAGCAAAAAGTAACAACCTCACAGCTTCCTGTGTAACACTGGGCGAAAAGTCACGTTTTGGCACTATAACGTGGCATATAACATGAAACATGAAGTTAATCAACTGAATTTTGTGGCATTATACCTGTGCGATTCACATCAAGTTAGAAAAACTGCCGTAACGCAATAAAATCCCTGGGATTTTAGCGGGGTGCAAAACACGGTAAAACATCGAGTTTTGGTGTCTGCGTTTTGGACGTTTTCGCTACGTTAACGCACGGCGATTCACGTCGTGTTAAACGCGTTTCAGCAGTGCGCAAAACACCACAAAACCTATGGAGTTACGATAAGTTTTTCTGGTTTCTAAAACTTGATGTTAGAGTGTTGTTTTGATGGATTATTCTGCGTTTTAATCAGCCTGGTGCCGAACCCCGGCCGCCTCTCGGCGAGTCTGCAGAATCAGACGATTATCGGCTCCCTCTCTCTCTCTAGTTTCTCTCTCAGCACGGTCACACACACACACACACACACACACACATACACACACACACATTCACACCGTCACTGCACACGGCACACACACGCACACACACACTGTGACTGACACTGACTGACCGTCACACACACACACACGGGCACACAGTGACACACACACACACCCCTTGAACTGACACACACACACGCACACACAACTGAACACACACATACACACACTGGTCATCAGTTTATAAATGTAAAAAAAAATGCAGTGCATATACATTTTTGGGGGGTATCTCTTATTTTCTCTATATGAGCCTTGTCAGGTGTACAGGAGAGTAGGCTATGCATTGCCCGTGCGTTGAGCAGAGAAAGTAGGTCAGTTCTGAGCTCACAATTTAGTTGAACCAGATCGTAGTTTCCTTCTGTATTGCCATGCAACACTTTTGCTTGGGGCCCTAGCCGAGTTAATCGTTTTCCCATGTGTTGCTGACCACACATAGGCCTTTGTTCTACTTCCCCCCACCCCCCACCCCCCACCCCCCCTCCCCGAAACATCCGTCCGAGATGGTGGCTACTGACTGGACTTGCAACTTTCTCAACTTGTAGTACGTACAGTACAAACCATTGAAACTGAATTGACTCGAATTTGAGTTTTGGGATTTCTCTTGCTCTACCTTTTCTGATAATGTTTTACTCACCTCGTGTTTAGATGCAATACATAATGTCTCTTTACATTTAGTCAAGTTTTGACTAAATGTTTTAACATAGAGCCGGGGGAATCGAGACGAGTGTCGTGGTGTATGTGTGTGTGTGTGTGTATGTGCGTGTGCGTGTGTGTGTGTGTGTGTGTGTGTGTGTGTGTGTGTGTAGAGCGATTCAGACCAAACTACCAGACCGATCTTTATGAAATTTTACATGAGCGTTCCTGGGAATGATATCCCCGAACATTTTTTTTCTCTTTTTAAAAAAATACCTTTGATGACGTCATATCCGGCTTTTTGTAAAAGTTGAGGCGACACTGTCACACCCTCATTTTTCAATCAAATTGATTGAAATTTTGGCCAAGCAATCTTCGACAAAGGCCGGACCTCGGTATTGCATTTCAGCTTGGTGGCTTAAAAATTAATTAATGACTTTGGTCATTAAAAATCTAAAAATTGTAGAAAAAAAATGTATAAAACGATCCAAATGTACGTTCATCTTATTCTTCATCATTTTCTGATTCCAAAAACATATAAATAAAAATATAAATTGTTTTTATCAAAATTAAATTTTCGAAATCAATTTAAAAACACTTTCATCTTATTCCTTGTCGGTTCCTGATTCCAAAAACATATAGATATGATATGTTTGGATTAAAAACACGCTCAGAAAGTTAAAACGAAGAGAGGTACAGAAAAGCGTGCCATTCTTCTCAGCGCAACTACTACCCCGCTCTTCTTGTCAATTCCACTGCCTTTGCCACGAGCGGTGGACTGACGATGCTACGAGTATACGGTCTTGCTGAAAAATTGCATTGCGTTCAGTTTCATTCTGTGAGTTCGACAGCTTGACTAAATGTTGTATTTTCGCCTTACGCGACTTGTTTTGTTTTAGGATCGATTAGCCGGTGTTAGTTTTACAGTCGGTTTTATGAAGTTTGAGTAAAGAAGTGCGTGGTTTTTACCCTCCCTTTCGTTTTCCTTCCCCTTCTTTAGTTTGCTATTATTGTGCCTAAGAGCCGAAATGGCTGCACTCTAACTCATCTTTGATCTCCCAAAAGACTCCATAAACAAACTAGTGTATCAAGAGGCTGGCTGGCTGCCCCTCGATGAAGAAAGAAGACTAAAGTCGGCCCAGTACGTATCAAGAGCAAGTACTTTTGACAATGCTGTGAACGAAGAGCTCACTGCTGAGTTCGACACAATAACCTCGGCCTCTTACCAAAACCTAACAAGTCGCGTAAGGCGAAAATACAACATTTAGTCAAGTAGCTGTCGAACTCACAGAATGAAACTGAACGCAATGCCATTTTTCAGCAAGACCGTATACTCGTAGCATCGTCAGTCCACCGCTCATGGCAAAGGCAGTGAAATTGACAAGAAGAGCGGGGTAGTAGTTGCGCTAAGAAGGATAGCACGCTTTTCTGTACCTCTCTTTGCGTGTTTTTAATCCAAACATATCATATCTATATGTTTTTGGAATCAGGAACCGACAAGGAATAAGATAAAAGTGTTTTTACATTGATTTGGACAATTTAATTTTGATCATAATGTTTATATTTTTTAATTTTCAGAGCTTGTTTTTAATCCAAATATAACATATTTATATGTTTTTGGAATCAGAAAATTATGGAGAATAAGATGAACGTAAATTTGGATCGTTTTATAAATTTTTTTTTTTAACAATTTTCAGATTTTTAATGACCAAAGTCATTAATTAATTTTTAAGCCACCACGCTGAAATGCAATACCGAAGTCCGGGCTTCGTCGAAAATTACTTGACCAAAATTTCAACCAATTTGGTTGAAAAATGAGGGCGTGACAGTGCCGCCTCAACTTTCACGAAAAGCCGGATATGACGTCATCAAAGACATTTATCAAAAAAATGAAAAAAAAACGTTCGGGGATTTCATACCCAGGAACTCTCATGTCAAATTTCATAAAGATCGGTCCAGTAGTTTGGTCTGAATCGCTCTACACACACACACGCACAGACAGACAGACACACATACACCACGACCCTCGTTTCGATTCCCCCTCTATGTTAAAACATTTAGTCAAAACTTGACTAAATGTAAAAAGAAAAACACCCAAAATACACGAAGCAACGATCCCACTAGCAGACTATATGTTCAACCGATATTTCAAGAAAGTGGGGGTAAACCCAGGTAGGATGGCCCACATTCCCATTCACCCCTTCCCATTTTGGTTCATGGAATCCCCCATCTGGGTGTAACAAAAAAAGATAACCCTGTACTTGTCTCATCAATAGTAAAAGAAATAATCTCAAACAATAACAAAGATCACCTACAAATATTTACTGACGGCTCCAAAAAAATGATGACCAAGCTGACTGTGCTTTTGTCATTCCTGACCTCAAAATAAGTTAAAAAAAATTAAACTCAACAAGGATGTGTCCATTTTCACTGCAGAAATGCTGGCTACGTTATCTTAAGAGCATGCCACTATATCAATGACCCCCCCTCGACCTCCAACAAGAGTCGTGATTCTCTCCGACTCAAAACCAGCATAACTGCTCTTCAAAATGGTTCCAGAAACCGGGAAGAGCTTCAGACGGAAATATTGTTCCTCTGTCACCAGATCATTGCCTCTTGAACAGAACTGACCCTTTGGCTACGTACTTCCCCTCACACACATGGATCAGAGGCAAGGATATGGCTGACAGAGAAGCAAAACTGAAGAGGCTGTTACAGATCAAGCAGCATTTCATGACATAAAATTAACAAAAAGACGGGAGCAAAACACAAAATGGCCAAAGTTGCCTGGCGTCACTGGGAAACAGAATTGAAAATAGAAGGCAATGCCCATGGTTGGCTTATTCTGCCCCGACAAACAAAACAAAACAGGCCTACACTCCCCACCTCCCTCCTTAAAATACTTCGCAGAATTCGCACGGATGGATGCGCTCACAAGTGCTTTCCCCGTCTCTGTGAATGTGGACAGTTTATATCTTTGTTACACTTCTTTGACCGCTGCCAATCACTCCAGCAAGATTTCTGCAACCTACACACCCTTGTCAACGAACATAACCTGAAACCCCATGAGGTTTTTTTTAGATAAACATTGCACGCTTCAATGGAAGCTAGCATACACCCTGTGTCTCTCAATAGTAGAAGGCTGAAATAGGATATCTGTTTTAAAAAAACCCTGATCTCCGTTCCTCCTTCCCACCCCTCAATACTCTCTCACACCGAGCTTTTTCTTCTTCATTGTATTATTTTTCCAGTTATCTATTTACTTACCTATTCAGCCAAAAATATAACAATATCCCACGTAACAAAAATTAAAAAAATAAGCCTACAAAACCGCTCCAGTCCAACCATATTCCGCGTACACAATCTTCACTTCCATCCCCATTTTGAAATATTGCAACAGACTTCCAGATATAATTATAACACGATCATATATGTGTTCTCTGGTTGCATGTTTGTTCAGTGTCTTGTCCCCACATAAAGCATATTAACTCTACCTGTCCTAAAGCAAGTTGCAGTTCTAAGAGGACGTTAAAACTAGTTATCATCATCAACACACACACACACATATGAAAGAACCCATGTATATTTTATGATTGTTGTTTTGGTCTGAATACAATTTGGAATCTTACTACACTCTTGTTAATTGATTTTACATTTTGTTGTCAGAAGTATTTTGTTCGTCGGTTCGTGTCTGGTGCGTGTGGTGTGAATGCCGTCCTGTCAAATGTCTTTTAAAAACACATTCACGGTAACATCTTCGACGCAGACACAGACAGTTAGGAAGGGCTCTTAATATGGACCACTTTTTGTTTCATGCTGATAACTAGCGTGTTTTCTTGCGAAGAAGTTTTATTTTGTGTTTGGTAGTCCTTTATTTCTCTTAGGTTAACCGTTAGGCCTAATTAGAGTGAAATAGCTTTGATAAACATTCAACAAAAATTAAATACAGACAAAATCACAAATGGTCCATAATAGGAGCCTGGGCGCCTAATATGGACCAGTGAAGCGGCCTTCACAAATCACTGTAAAAAGCCCCCTATACTTCAAAATAACATGATACAACTTAGTGTACAAGTCAGTCTAATTCAAATATGCTTTAGATTGATCTGTTTCGGGTTGATGAGAGCATTATTTGAAGCACACCAGGAAACTAAAGAAGCTTATCAAAAACAGAGTGAAAATAAGTGAAATTGTCAACTTCCACGAAAAGAAGACTTTTTTTTTAATCTTGAGGACTAGTTATAGGTTATTTCCAGCAAGCTTCTTAATGAATTATTGAAAATAGCTTTTAGCTTTTTTTTCTCGATTTGTTGAAGGTGGTCCATATTAGGGGACTCGCACATACTTTGAGATCTTGCTATTATTTTTTGTTTGCACGGTAAAAACTCGGGGTCAACCCTGCTAAAATGTAACAAATGCGGTCTTAGCTGTCATATATAGCAATTTTTGTGTGATAAAAGCTTTGGCTGTGGACAGAAACGAGTTCGTTTTCGGCGGCAAATTTAGAGTGAACGCTGCCAAACTGAGTGAAAAAAAGAGAAAAAGCCTAACGGTTTTGAGATTTGTGTTTCTGCAATACAGCGGAAAATTTTTTTTTGAGCGCTCTAGCGCCGTTAGTTTTTCAGAACAGGAGGTGGTCCATATTAGGAGCCGGTCCATATTAGGAGCCCTTCCCTTATATCTACGTGAAGCCGCTACCACCGCTCGGCTTTTCACACACACACACTTTTTTTTAATTAGTGGCTTTTGGCACACGGCCTCATCATGTGCACTTGAAACAACTACAAAACACAACAACAGCATGGTTGTGCCTGTCGGGTTACACTGAGGGGCGGATCAGTTGCTTTGTAAGGCGGGGGGGGGGGGGGGGGGGGGGACTTTGAATCGAAAGTGAATGTGATGGGCGCGAAGCGCCCGAATTTGCTAGGGGGGTCCGGGGGCATGCCCCCCCGGAAATTTTTTTTGCCTAAAGAACTGAGCAAAATGGTGCCATCTGGTGCCATTTGAACTTAGAAATAGTCATAGAATCAGCATAGAAAAATCTTTTTTTTTCTTTTTTTTTGGGGGGGGGGCACGTGCCCCCTGTGCCCCCCCCCCCCCCCCCCCCCTCGTCCGCCCCTGGGTTATCACCATAAGGCGCCTGTACAGTTTGTCAGTCTCTCTTTTTAGATCAGTGGCCTGTGCCGGCGATAGTTTGGTAAAGTCGCGCAGACCGCGCATGCGCCATGTGCAGTAAAAGGTTATCGAAAATGGCGGATAAATCTAACTCGTGCTAAGAAACGTTTCAAAACCAAGCTTTATGGACGTTTTTATGACTACGTACTCCAGCAGACATCAACTTGGGGTCGACGTGTGTGGGTTTTGCTCAAAATACGTAAGTATTCGTCAGCCGTTTGGCTTCTCGAATTAAGTTTCAACTTTGTCTCTGTCTCGAACCACAGGCGGAAGGTATCGTTCACTGGACCACTACTTTCTATGACTCGTATGAGTTTGAAAGTAGTCTAGTGGTCCAGTGGACGATACCTTCCGCCTGTGCTCGAACCAAAATACTAAGCTTACCAGTTACCACACTGTCATACACATAGTCATAGTGATAGCACTGATACATTTGTACAGGTAAACATGGCTGTTTGCTGAAAATCAGTCTTTGTGAAAAATTGTAATGATGTCTCTGAAGTTTGAACTTTGATTCAGTCCCTAATTCATTCAGTGATTCATTTTGATGGGACGTCAACCCATGGTGAGGCTATAAATATTTGATCGTATTCTGCCGGTGCCATTGCCAACTGCCATGGTTGTTCTTGTGTGCACTAATTAGTAATTTACTAGCAATAGGAGTTCGAGTTCTACTATAGTAGTATTTTACTAAATCATTACTACTAGTACTCCCGGCCGGGTCATACCTAAGACTGTAAAATTGGCAATCTAGTGGCTGCTCCGCCTGGCGTCTGGCATTATGGGGTTAGGACTGGTTGGTCCGGTGTCAGAATAATGTGACTAGGTGAGACATGTTCACAGCCTGTGTTGCGACTTCTGTCTTGTGTGTGGCGCACGTTAAGTGTCAAAGCAGCATCGCCCTGATATGGCCCTTCGTGGTCGGCTGGGCGTTAAGCAAACAAACAAACAAACAAACAAACTACTAGTACTAAATACTACTGCTACTACTAGCTTTAAACAAGCTATGGTTTGAATGACCAGCTAAATGCTAATAGTAAATAAGTACATTATTTTTGCATCAGCGAGGTATACATAAATTTAACGAAGTGGATTCACAGCGCGCGGCGCGTTGTGCAGCGTTGCGATTTACAACGCGCGGCGCTACGAGGAACGCTGCGATTCACGACGCGCGATGTATTCTGCCGATACATTTCCTTCACAATCGCAAAGTTTACAACAGCTACATCTATCTGATCTATTTGAGAAATAAAACTGTCAATAAAGCGAAAAACAGAGCTGAGCCATTCTCTCTCTCTCACTCTTTCAACTGAATTCACCAGTATATCGCCGCGTCGATGTAAAAACGTGCCTGCCTCTGCTGAACAATCCTTCTCATTGCGGTCAATGCGCATGCGCCAATCTTGGACTTACAAAAATGCGACCCTTTGACCCATCGAACCATGGGTTAGGGTAAGGGTTAGGTTGTTCTTGACTTACTTGACTTATTCCTGTAGACTCCCTGTGGAGCATAGGGCCGCAGCCCGGATAAAGGAGGAGGGTTGGGCGTGGGGTTAGCAACTCCACCCCGCCAAAAAACCAACTTGCTACAGAAACCGTAGGTTGTTCACGACCTGATTAATCTCCCCATGTTAGCGCATGCGCATTGACCGCAATGAGAAGGACTGTTCAGGCAGAGTTTTCAGTTTGTGACACCGGCCTTGAATACTTGGCAGTCATACTCATATCACTACATGTCATTGCAATGGCTTCTACTATATATGGAAAGGAGCTGAGTTTTTAAACTGGGATGACGTTTTTAAACAATTATCCGAGTACAGTGCCGCGGAACTGTTAATCGGTGTCACACCAGTTAACACTTCAGCAGCCATTTTGGAATTCGCGCATGCGCAGATCATTTTTTCAGCGTGGGTTTTTTTTCCAGTTGATTTGAACGTGTATATAATTTTATATTCAGTCTGCATAAAGTGCAATATTGTAGTCTTGCAGCCCTGAAGTTGCTTTTGCGTGTCCAAAGAAAGAGTGTAAAATGTTGCTGATAATCATGCATACATGTACAAAAATAAAGCGCATCAACAATCTGCGCTGGTGAGAGCAATAACCGCGCTCTGGGAATTGCTGCGCTGCACAACGTGCCGCGCTCTGTGAATTGCCGCGCTCTGTGAATCGCTTGCCTAATATTTTATTAAAAAAATACCGCATGGTTTTGCTTGACCAAATCATTTAGGCCAACAAAAAAAAATTGTCTGTTTAGGGTAACCCGACCGACCCTGTGTTTTTGGCGCCGACCCTAAAACTTTTTTCTCAATTTCTACTTACCTCATTTTTCAAAAACCATATTTTTGCTATTTCAGAACGGAATATAGTCATGTTGCATATCAAATGAAAGGATTTTCAATGTCTGAGTTATTTAGACCATTTACGATGCTCTATAACAATTATTTCATTAAACACTTTCATTTGGATTCTAAAAATAAAAAATAAAAAAATAAAAAAAGTTGCCGACCGACCGACCCTAATTTTTGGGGGCATGTTACCCTAAACAGAACATTTTTTTTTTTGGCCTTATCAGCTAACAATATGCTTTTATTTCAGTTGGACCTGACTTGAGCATGGTTCCGTTGTCTCCGCAACAACAGCTTGGTTGCTCAAGAATTGCAGGCATGTCCAGTTTGCAGCATGTGCAGGCTGACCCCGCTGAGTGTGAAGATCTGATGGCTGATCTAGACACAACATAAGCTGCTTGACACTATTCCAAGGTAAGCAAGAAGCTTTGAAAATAGTTACTTAGTAAGTGTACATTTTTGTGGGTGAACCATCAGTAACCGTCTCCCCCCCCCCCCCCCCCCCCTTCGACACCCCCACCCACACATACAAACACGCACACAAACTTGGGTTTGTACTACAACTATTAGTATTAACTACTCTTCATAAATGAGTTATGTAATTCATCAGAGGTTTGAAGTCATTATGGTTTTGCAAATTAGTAAGAGACTATGTGGGTGCATGGATTCAGTAATGCGCAATTAATACATGCAATACTCCTGCTGGTGAGTTCACAACAAACAGGTACTACATTAGAACTGATCTATGTTATTTGTTAATGAGGATGATTAATCGTAATCTCACTGTCAAACTGTCATGATACTATTGCCATTGACAGTGCTAGATCACTTCATAAAGTTATTTTAGTAAGTAATCATATGATATTGATAATTTTGATATAGTGATTTACTGACGGTGACAATGACATGTTATCTTCATACTATTCAAGGTACAAGATGCTAAAAGTGCAGATATCAAGGGCTTGGGATTTCGGCTCCTGGAGATGCTACTTGTAACTCTTTTGTGAGTACCGGTACATGTATACTGGGTGTTTTCTCAGTTTTTGTCCGCTGTCAGTGTGAGATTTATATTGTGGTACAGTGGAACCCCCCTGTTAAGACCCCCCAATTTAAGACTCCCTCCTTTTAAAGACCTTGTTTTCTCAGACTTTCTGTTCATAACCTCTGTAAAATTACCCCCCTTTTAAGACTCCCTCCTTTTTAAGACTGAATTTTCTCAGATTATTGGAGGTCTTAAAAGGGGTGTTCCACAGTATAACCTG
>NW_027127543.1:0-19404 GCF_037325665.1 Littorina saxatilis | reverse complement strand
TGGACTGACGAAACTACGAGTATGTGGTCTTGGTGAAAAAAACAGTGCGTTCAGTTTCATTCTGTGAGTTCCGGCGACAGCTGGACTAAATGTTGTTATTTCGCCTTACGCGACTTGTTTTTTATCTACCATTATTTTCTCTCGGTGTCTCTCTGTGTATCTGTCTATCGATGTCTTACAAACTCTCTCTGTACCCCCCCCCCCCCCCCCCCCCCAAAGATCGTAAGTATCGTGACGAAAACTTTTGCCAACAGACCGCCACAAAGAGTCACCTAACTTAACCCCAATCCATTCTGCCGTCTTCGATTTTTCCCCTTTGAATCGCTCCTCGGGCAATATTTGGTCTGCGTAACTAAAAGTTCCTGAGATGGCCCAGAGAGTTCTTGAGAACAAGTCATGCAGCTACCCCTCTCTGCGTTTCATCAGTGAGTCGGAAGTACCGAAATGAAACATGTCCATGAGACGTAAAACAGTTCCTGCTCGCTTTGAAGTACCCGATGGATTGGCAGAACTGTGTTGAATGGGGACCGTATTGTTAAAAATATTAAAGGTCTGGTGTAAATCACATTGACAGTCAAAGGTTATCTTAGTCAAAGTGTACGCGGAGACACCACACCATCGATTTGAGCAAACTGTCCATTACGGGTTCTTTGGACATTGACAATGGTATGTTTTTACATAATCCCACGGCAAAGGTTTAGGAGGTGGAAATGTTCAGTTAGGAACAAAACAGTGTTAATCTGAGGACAACAAGGAGTTGTTATTTTGACGTATTGGACATATTGTCTAATAAAGACAGTTCATTCTATGTCACTTAAAAATTGTATTTTGTTATAATTTGTCATAATTGTTTTCCATCAGTTGTTTCTTGTAATCTGCTTGAATGCATCGTATTGCCAAGATTCGTTGAATATGTGCATGATTGGTTCTAACTTAACAGCAGTTATTTACAGAAACTGAACAGTGCCAGCTAGTACAGCGGTAACATATTCACTGAAGTAGAAGTTCACTCAGCTCTTCAGCTCGTCCATAGCAGGTAGATGGATTTATCTGCTGCTTGGATTCCCTTCATCTATGATCTTCTCCAAACAATTTCTTCGACATTTGCGAAAGATTGCTATCCCGTCGCGTACTTCTTCTACCGAGCATTTCCGCCATTCCTACCCCCACCTCGAAAAACCTGGGAAACGATTCCCGCACTTCCTTCCAAGTCATATTTCCCATATCTCCTCACAGAATATCAGCTCTATCTTTATCTGGCACAGTGCTGGGAGTATTCCGGAACCAAAGCACGCGTAGTGGTACCGAGACTTGTGCACTTTCAGCCAATCATTTTTACCATTGCTCTTTACGAAACCCTCGTGTGACGACAGCTCCTTGTAGTATGCAGCCACTGGCGGCATCGTAACCTCCGCCCTGGATAAGAGTCCCCCCCCCCCCCACACACGTGTGTCTTGAAGAGGCCCCGCTAGCCTGATATTCCAGACCTCCACACCTCCAGTCTCCCCTTGGGGTCTGCAGTAACAACTCTTCTGCGACTCCCGAGAACCGATCAGAAAAAAAGTTAGCATTCGAGTTCTATAGCGAAGGTTGCTGGCTTGGAGCTGAAGAGTGGTTGCCCTTTGCTCCAAGTTCTCCTGCCTGCCTAACCGGTCTTGACATCTAGACGGAGCTAAAGTTATGTCCCTTGACACTTGTTGCAGTTCTTCCCCTTGCCTGGAACTCTTGCTCGTTGAAGTACCCGAACAGCCTCGTTCTGCTGCGGGGGTGCATGGGAACGTTTGCTCAAGATGAATGGAAACACGAAAAGCAGATTCGGTTCGGTTCGGTAGACTAATGTACGCATCTTCTAAGAGTGTTTGTTTTCTCTGGGGGGGTAGGTAGGGAGAGCTTTACGGAAAATCACTTTCAATCTCTTTTAGCTGCCATTTTTAACATCAATCGCGATAATAATGGTTAATTCAAACATTGCTTTGAAATACACACAACTAGACAAACAAAACGTTCTGTCTTAACGATTTTCGTCCGATGTTCACGAAAACACTTCGAACAACTCAGATGCTCAATTCAAATGAGAAGTTCGATTGTCAGATTCGGACAAAAAACAAACTAGCATCGAAACAAAAAACCCTGATCAATTCATAAAGGCGATCATAACTTCACCTCACAGACAGTGCAACAAGAATGTCTGCAACAAAGGGATGCAGTTGTATTCTTGTCTGTGCAGTTTTTGCCAGGAAAATTTGGCCAGCGGCAAAAACAAAGTTAACAGAAGCGTTTTTAAACCCCTGAAAAGTAAAGTCTGCAGAATCATAACTTAACACCCCCACTTCAGAGGCACATGTCTTTGTTGTGTAAAAAATAAAAGTCGGCGAATTACTCGCCTGTTTTGCCCGAGGGGACAACAATCAGACCCTTTTTGAGTCTCGGATCCTTACAAATCTGCTTAGCTCTTTCTTTGATGTCGTTCAGGCAAACCACAGGCAATTGAGTGTCATTTGGCCCTTGTGGCGAGTGTCCAGACTACCTCTGTTGTCTCTCTCTCTCTATTCCTACGTCGTTGCCTGTTTGCCTGGCTTTCTCTGGCTCTTCCACTCGCTCGATGTTTGTTCGTTGAAAAACAGATGATGTACGTTTGTGTGTGTGTGTGTGTGTGTGAGTGTGTGTGTGTGTGTGTGTGGTTTGTGTGTATTTATTTAAAGAGATGTGGACTGTTCTCTCTTTGAAATCAGTTGTCCTTAAGGGGGTGTTATCACATGTCACGTTCCTGCTAGGGGTTTGTTAACAATGTACATAACTGGGTGGCCGAGTGGTAACGCACTTGCGCTCGGAAGCGAGAGGTTGCGAGTTCGACCCTGGGTCAGGGCGTTAGCAATTTCCTCCCCCTTTCCTAACCTAGGTTGTGGGTTCAAGTGCTAGTCTTTAGGATGAGACGAAAAACCGAGGTCCCTACGTGTACACTACATTGGGGTGTGCACGTTAAAGATCCCACGATTGACAAAAGGGTCTTTCCTGGCAAAATTGTATAGGCATAGATAAAAATGTCCACCAAAATACCCGTGTGACTTGGAATAATAGGCCGTGAAAAGTAGGATATGCGCCAAAATGGCTGCGATCTGCTGGACGATGTGAATGCGTGATGTATTGTGTAAAAAAAATCCATCTCACACGGCATAAATAAATCCATGCGCCTTGAATATGTGCGCGATATAAATTGCATAAAATAAAAAATAGAATAAAATAAAAATCCCTGCGCTTAGAACTGTACCTATGGAATACGCGCGATATAAGCCTCATATTGATTGATTGATAACTTTAATACACGGTATGCACAATGATGTGACTTACTCAATTCCAACTCAAACCCAAAGTGAGGGTCTGAGCATAAAGATGCTATGACATTGCTGATTGCATGAAGATATAAATACACTTGCAAAAACTGTTTAACCAAAGGAAGCAAACATTCCTCACAATTTACCCATTTGTCACGCGTAAGTTCGCCGGAGATATTCAGGCACAGAAAGTGTCCGCCATGTACACTCATTAGCACACATATATACGCTCTTCATCCGCGTCTCGCTTGACTGATTGATAGCATCGGCGACATTTCGGTGAGATTCTTGCCTCCTCCAAGAGCGCATGCGCTGCTCCACTTCTTGTCACTCACGTCACTTCCGGGGCGTGATGGAGAGGCTGTGGAGCGTCCGTTTGATTGGGCGCTGTGGGTTGCGCGATGGATCCGTTTCGGGGGCATCAGAGTTTCGTTTTTCTTGTTAATGTTGGTGGAGACCGGGGGAAGGCCTGCAGAAATTAAAGCATCCTTGGAATGAAAACTGAACTACGTGGGTTTTTTTTCTGTCCATGTTGACAGGTTTTAAAATTATAAAAAGCATTTTTTAAGGTTGGATTATTTTTAACTGGAGGGAGAGTTTGAGAGTACGTGGATCTGAGTGTGTTTGTGGAGAGGTTTCTCTCCTGGGGTGAGTCAGAGAGAGAGAGAGAGAGAGAGAGAGAGAGAGAGAGAGAGAGAGAGAGAGAGAGAGAGAGAGAGAGAGAGAGAGAGAGAGAGAGAGAGAGAGAGAGAGAGAGAGAGAGAGAGAGAATGAGATAGAATTGAATTGAATTGAACTTTATTTTACAAGGATTAAGCGGATTTAAGGCTGCGCCTACTACAGAGAGAGAGAGAGAGAGAGAGAGAGAGAGAGAGAGAGAGAGAGAGAGAGAGAGAGAGAGAGAGAGAGAGAGAGAGAGAGGGAGAGAGAGAGAGAGGGGGGAGCGAGCATATGTGTGCGCATATGTGTACGTGTATGCGTTCGTGTGTGCGTACGCGTTTGTGAAGGAGGAGCAACACTGCCTGGCTTAGATCTGGAAAAAAGAGTAAACGATTACGACATCCCATTCAAAACTCTGCACCACACACATCCATGCTCTCTCAATAACCCCGTCCCCTCACTGAGTCTTCCCTTTGTAGTAGATGGACGTAAGTTCTTCGTCCGGAAAGCCATTATGTTTTGTAGCACCATAATCTGGCCACGCGGCAATAATCGAACAGCGTCTCATAAAATGATACCCAATACCCCATTCTAGTCCTGCTGGGAGTACAGCTAGTCTATAGAAAGAATCACGAATAAGCGACGCGGAATCCTGAGAAGCAGAGAAGTGAAAGTAATGTGTAGAGTAGCAAAAGGCCACCGAAAGTTTCTCCTCGTGACTCTGACTGTGAACGAGATTGGACGTCGAGCGCACATTGTACAAAACGTCCCTCGTCCTTCAGCGATTTGCTTTGGACGTCAGAGACATACATACCACTTCACCCCCAGAGAACGGTGCCAGGACTTTTGTGCTGCGTCGTGTAGACGTTTTGTAAATTACAACGTTGTTGAGATTTTTTACTCGTACGGAGAAACTGATGTAGAAAAAACACACAGAATGTGTATCATAATAGTCTGACCTATATTCGTAATGTGAAAGGTTTTCTGTTCAAAGTTTTGTGGAGACCTTTATTCATAATGTGAACGGTTTTCTGTTCAAAGTTTTGTGGAGACCTATATTATAATGTGAACGGTTTTCTGTTCAAAGTTTTGTGGAGACCTTTATTCATAATGTGAACGGTTTTCTGTTACAAGTTTTGCGGAGAACGTATAAGTAGAGGGCTTCGTAAATATTGAGCGTCTTCTTGTTGACAAAGATGATTCAAACTTCTTGACTTACAGTTCTGCTCACGAAAACAAGGGAAAACGACAAAACTGTACAAACAAACTTGTCCTCAGAACCACCCAAAATAGTGTACATATGACACATATTTTTCTCCTTAGCAAATAAGCACCAAACAACATTAAAGTAATTGCGTGAAATCCCCAGCGCACAGCATGCAAGGTAACACGTAAGCAAATAGTAATTAGTTTTAATCATCCCTCCCGCAAAAAAAACACACAAAAAAACACGTTTATCGTCTGACGTTTGAGTGCACGGATGCTGTTTGCTAGCAAACGAGGGAAGTAACTCTCGCGCAGGAGCGCCGCAATAAAGAGTTATCTCAGGTATCCAAGCTGTGTCTTTTACTTTGTCCCATGGAAAATGGCCAGCCAGACGGCAAACGGTGGCAGTTTCCTATACGTAATGGTGAGACTTCGCCTTCATCGTAAAGCTGTGGCGATAAAGCGAACGATTTCAGGCATCAGCACTCCGACAAAACCGGCTTCTGTTTTTCATTTGTTTCGATGGGGAGATGGTTCAGACCGAAAAGGTCGTAATAATTCTTGTAAACTGCAAACACCATTTTTCGCCATCCCGATCAAAGTGGTTGGGTAACTAGGAGATGAACGGAGGTGAAAGCTATTTCGTCGTTTGAGTCTCACACTGAGACGAGCTATATTGACGATAGGCTAGGAGGTTTGGAAAGAGTCTACTTTTTACGTTCGTTTCATGTACTTCTTTTATGCGTCTGCTGTCTGCTGTCTATCCAGGCCTTTTAGTCTGTCTTGTCTGTCTTGTCTGTCTTGTCTGTTGGTCTGTCTTGTCTGTCTTGTCTGTTGGTCTGTCTTGTCTGTTGGTCTGTCTTGTCTGTCTTGTCTGTCTTGTCTGTCTTGTCTGTCGGTCTGTCTTGTCTGTCTTGTCTGTTGGTATGTCTTGTCTGTCTTGTCTGTTGGTCTGTCTTGTCTGTTGGTCTGTCTTGTCTGTTGGTCTGTCTTGTCTGTTGGTCTGTCTTGTCTGTTGGTCTGTCTTGTCCGTCTTGTCTGTTGGTCTGTCTTGTCTGTCTTGTCTGTTGGTCTGTCTTGTCTGTCTTGTCTGTTGGTCTGTCTTGTCTGTTGGTCTGTCTTGTCTGTCTTGTCTGTCTGTCTGTCTTGTCTGTTGGGCTGTTTGTTCTTCTGTCTTTTCTGGCTCTTGTGTATGTGTCTGTCTTGTGTGTTTGTTTTGTGCAGTTGGCATAATAAATCTATATAATTATTTGTTTCTGTCCTGTTCTTGCTTGGTGTTCTTCGATGGCGATTTTTGCTGTTTGCTAGACAATTGGTTATCTTGATTCAATGTCTTGTCTTATCTTGTTAGTTCTTTCTGTATTTCGTTTTCACCCCCCCCCCCCCCACACACACACACACTTACCCCGCCTTCTCCCTCTGTCTCTATCTGAGTCTGTTTTGTGTTTGTTTCGGTATCTGTGTCTGTCTGTCTCAGTCCCCGTCCCCCTCCCCTCTCTATTTCTCCACGCCCTCCTCTCCCTCTCTCTGTCACCAAACGACACGACTAGTTATCCCTACTCATAAAACACAACGCAGCAGTTTCTCAAAATTGTGTGGGAGTATAGTACTGGTTACCACGAGGGATGAAAGAGCTTATAACAAGTTGCAGACTTCTGCAGGTGAAGATCCGTTACCCCGACACGCGCACCGTCATACGGGGGTCTTGTGCTTTATCTTAATTGGCAGATGCCTGAAAGTTTTGGCAAAGGCGTTACGGCCATTACATGAGATTAAATGAGAGTATAAAATAGTTGGCCATGTGTGTGGGGGGGGGGGGAGGAGGTGTTTGTGTGAGTGTGTGTGTGTGTGTATGTATGTATGTGTGCGTGTGTGTGTGTGTGTGTGTGTGTGTGTGTGTGTGTGTGTGTGTGTGTATGTGTGTGAATATGTATGTGGGTGGGAGGGAAGAAGGGAGGGAAAGAAAGAGGGTTTGGACGAGAAAAGAAGGAGTGGGAAAAAAATCCCAGAGATAGGGAAGGTGGGAGCAGAAAGGGAGAAGAAAAAAATAGAAAGAAACAAGTCGCGTAAGGCGAAATTACTACATTTAGTCAAGCTGTGGAACTCACAGAATGAAACTGAACGCACTGAATTTGTTTACAATGACCGTAGTCCGCCGCTAGTGCAAAAGGCAGTGAAACTGCCGAGCCTGTTTAGCACGATGAAATTGTTTTTAAAACGATTTCGGAAAGTTAATTTTAATCATAATTTTTATGTTTTTAATTTTCAGAGCTTGTTTTTAATGCGAATATAACATATTTATATGTTTTTGGAATCAGAACATGATGAAGAATAAAATAAAAGTAATTTTGGATCGTTTTATAAAAAAATAATTTTAATTACAATATTCAGATTTTTAATGACTGACACGTGATGACTTAACTCCACAAGATTGAGCAATCTTGGGATCACACGCAAACATACACCTCACTCACCAACGCACACCCAAGAAAGTTTACAAGTGGAGACAGACATCACTATGTATAAAAAGACTAAAGGAACCACATGTAACTTATAAGCTTTATATAATAAACACAAATTTATGCACGAAACATCCACACATTTAACATGTACACTCTACAAATACTACGAAAATTGACAACACATGAATTCACATGAAATTATCCTGGAACTCCAGTCCTAAGCACCCCCCCTATGGTTAAATAGCCTGTTAGTATACGGCGCTCAATAAGGTCGCATCACCAAATTACACGAACACAGACACATGCTTTAACCACGACAGAGTACTTAGCTTTTTCGGGATACACAACGCCCACCAAGGCCTCACATGTCCTTCCCTCCTCAGAAGGCCGCAGCTTCCTGATTCTGACCCCCTAGAAAGGTCCCCGACTGCCTAAGCACGTCGAACCCAGCTCCAGTCCTTCGGAGCTGTTCCCCAGATTCCTAGGCATGTAGAGTTGACCAGACTCCTTCCTCATGCTGTCTTCTGGTGGTCCTGCGTACACTCTGGGTGGAAATCTACTGGTCGGAGTAACCCACGCCGCTCTTCTTGCGTTGCTGTGAGCCGTAGTCGCCTCCTGACAGCGTCCCATCTGTCCAGATCTCAACGCCTTCACGTGAACATACGTCCCTCCTCCGTTCTCTCTCCGGCCAACTGCATGTAAATAAAACAGCAACTTAATACTGAACAATAACATCCCTAGCTACCTGGCGTGTATCGATGGTTGTGTTAGTGTTCATCGGTGATGCAAACCTTTAGCGCATCATACCGATGGACATCAAGATCGAAACTTTACACCAAGTAACCATGTATGGAAAAGGATAATTATTTAATACATTAGCTATACACCGGGGCTTTACAATATAGATTTATAGTTTGCTTAAACCTATAAACTTATTGTATTTATCATGACCATATACGCCATGTGATATGTTACAAATAACTGGACAAACGTTCACTAAATGTTAGATTGTGGTATCCAACTTTAACATTACATTACGCAACCACAATTGCATGACACAACACCCATATCCCCACATGTATGATAACTCCCCGCGTAATATTACACACTATAATATGAAGGTATAAAACAACATGCTCAATAACATAAGGATACAAAAGTTGTCGGAAAGTAGACCGCCATCTTGTATAAAATGTGATATTCCGTGTAAACGAATATTTAACAGTTATGTGCAAATAATTACACACATATAATTCCACGGTATGTTCACTGCATATCACTTCCAAACATGCATTAATATACATGTAAATCCCGAGGCTTCCTATACGAATAGGTAGTAATGGGCCGGTCGATGTAATTCTCATATTTCCCGTGCACATTCCCACGGACATAAACACGCTTCAAACTCACCGTGTCCCACAATATTACAACACTACTGAAACGTAAACACAAACAAAACAAACATCAGACAACGACATCTACTCAGCCACAGCAATTCGAAACAATAGTCCACCCGCCAAGTCAATGACAACGCTCACCGTAAAAAACCGCCGGGTGATGGAGTACTCGCGCCCGCCAGTACGTCTGCAACCGTACCGTTGACTCTCTCGGGTAGCACTGAACCAAAACCGTGCTAGTTCGCTGACGGGGTGTCAAAGTGTATTCGTACACCGCTGACCCGGACTATGTTAATGCTTCTCTTACTAAATAGCCTATAGATACGCTATAATATAATTTATGCATTACACTATATTATCTTACCAGGTGAAATGAACATTATTTAATTTGCACTACTGTGCCCAACAAATATTTACAAACTTTCGTTTTCTGCAGCTTGACCTGGTTTGTTCACCGCGCGTTACCGGGTGACTATAGCCCGTTCCACGATTCTATGGCAATCCGAATGGTGCAAATGTCCCTTTTAGCTCTTGATGTCTAAATAACACATTATTTAGCTAAATAACGCGTTATTTAGCTAAACAATGCTTTATTTAGCTATATCATGCATTATTTAGCTAAATAATGCATTGTTTAAATTAAACAATGCATTATTTACAGATACAGAAAAAAGAGAGCCCAAAGCACTAAATAATGCATTGTTTAGCATAAATAAGAGATTGTGTTTGTAAATAACTCATTATTTATAAATAATTACGCGTTTTCTCTAAACAATATATTATATGTAAATAAAGTGTTATTTAGATAAATAAAATATTATTTAGATAAATAAAATATTATTTAGATAAATAAAATATTATTTACATAAATAAAATATTATATGTAAATAAAATATTATTTATCTAAATAAAATATTATTTAGATAAATAATTTATTATTTAGATAAATAATTTATTATTTAGATAAATAATTTATTATTTAGATAAATAATTTATTATTTACTGTTTTTGCCTTGAAATAGTATTATTACGCTAAATAATGCTTTATATAGCTATATAATAGGTTTCCGCTATATAATTCATGATTTGGTAAATAATACATTATATACCGTAAATAAAATATTATATACCGTAAACAATTCATTGTTTAGCGCATCGCGAAGCCGTTTTTTCTCTTGTTGTTTTTTTCCACGTGTTTCCGTGGATCCGAGAGAGCGCTGTTGATTCTCCACTGTCTTGGCAAACCCAGTATCCGGTACTCCACATCCGGTTCCGCGAAGGGACTGGGTGGCCGAGTGGTAACGCACTTGCGCTCGGAAGCGAGAGGTTGCGTGTTCAGGCCTGGGTCAGGCCGCAATTTTCTCCCCCCTTTCCTAACCTAGATGGTGGGTTCAAGTGCTAGTCTTTCGGATGAGACGAAAAACCGAGGTCTATGCTTGGCGCTGGTGGACAATATTCACTTTTTTGTCCAAAAACGCCAGTTTTGGCCCAAAAAGACAAAGATTTGGCCAAAAAAACCATACATTTGGCCAAATAAAATATATTTGGCTATAACTTTTTTTGGCCAAAACTTTCTATGTAAAAGTTTTGGCCAAAACTGTTTTTGTTAGCTAAAACGGGAGATTTGGCCAAACTTCTGCCATAAAAAGATTTGGCCAAAAAAAGATTTGGCCAAACAAAAAAGATTTGGCCAAATCTTCACTTTTTTGGCCAAATCTTTTTTGTTTGGCCAAATCTTTTTTTGGCCAAATCTTTTGTATTTGCTGGCGCTGGTGGACAATATTCACTTTTTTGGCCAAATCTTTTTTTGGCCAAAACTTTGCTTTTTTGGCCAAAACTGGCGTTTTTGGCCAAAACTTGCGTTTTTGGCCAAAACTATACTTTTTTGGCCAAAACTTTGCTTTTTTGGCCAAAAATGTACGTTTTTGGCCAAAAAAGTGTGCTTTTGGCAAAAAAAGTGAATATTGTCCACCAGCGCCTAGCAGCTTGGCGCTGGTGGACAATATTCACTTTTTTGGCCAAAAACGCACTTTTTTGGCCAAAACTGGCGTTTTTGGCCAAAACTGGCGTTTTTGGCCAAAACTTGCGTTTTTGGCCAAAACTATACTTTTTTGGCCAAAAAAGTGTGCTTTTGGCCAAAAAAGTGAATATTGTCCACCAGCGCCTATCAGCTTGGCGCTGGTGGACAATATTCACTTTTTTGGCAAAAAACGCACTTTTTTGGCCAAAACTGGCGTTTTTGGCCAAAACTAGCATTTTTGGCCAAAACAATACTTTTTGGCCAAAACTTTGCTTTTTTGGCCAAAACTTAGCTTTTTTGGCCAAAACTGGCGCAAAACTATACTTTTTTGGCCAAAACTTTGCTTGTTTGGCCAAAAATGTACGTTTTTGGCCCAAAAAGTGTGCTTTTGGCCAAAAAAGTGAATATTGTCCACCAGCGCCTAGCAGCTTGGTGCTGGTGGACAATATTCACTTTTTGGGCCAAAAACGCACTTTTTGGGCCAAAACTGGCGTTTTGGGCCAAAACTGGCGTTTTTGGCCAAAACTATACTTTTTTGGACAAAACTTTGCTTTTTTGGCCAAAGCTTTGCTTTTTTGGTCAAAACTTTGCTTTTTTGGCCAAAACTGGTGTTTTTGGCCAAAACTATACTTTTTGGGCCAAAACTTTGCTTTTTTGGCCAAAACTGGCGTTTTTGGCCAAAAAAATTAATATTGTCCATCAGCGCCAAGGGGTACTCAAAGATTTGGCCAAAAAATTAAGTTTTGGCCAAAAAAAAAATTTTGGCCAAAACTTTCAATGCAAAAGTTTTGGCCAAAAAATATTTGGCCAAATCTAAAACATTTGGCCAAAAAAGTGAAGATTTGGCCAAATGTTTTAGATTTGGCCAAATATATTTGGCCAAAACTTTGCACTCAAAAGTTTTGGCCAAAACATGTTTTTGGCCAAAAACACACTTTCTTGGTCAAAAACGTACATTTTTGGCCAAAAAAGTGTGTTTTTGGCCAAAAAAGTGAATATTGTCCACCAGCGCCAAGCATAGAGGTCCCTTCGTGTACACTACATTGGGGTGTGCACGTTAAAGATCCCACGATTGACAAAAGGGTCTTTCCTGGCAAAATTGTATAGGCATAGATAAAAATGTCCATCAAATACCCCTGGGACTTGGAATAAAGTAAAAAAAAAATTCCATCTCACACGGCATTAAGTCTCAGGAAACATGAATACACGCATGCAGGAAAAAAAAATATGGGTAGCGCCGTGTGTATGGCAGCTCGCTTTCCCCGGGGAGAAAGCAGCCCGAATTTCCATGAGGGTAACCTCACTGGACTGTAAATCTTATCCAATCCAATCCAATCCAATCCAATCCAATCCAAATGTAATCAAGATGGCTACACAAGCACAAGGGAACGTTCCCGCTGAATTGATCAGAACTCTAACTACAGCGGTTGTCCAGGAACTGGCACTGCAAAGGGTTCGTATTTTAAAGTTTTATGGGGGAACATCTTTTACATCTGGACATGGAGAATGAACGACTGCGAACTAAATTGCTGCTGTTGTACCATCAGTTGAAGTTAGCCACCTGACAAGAAGATGGTCGGAAGCGAAGCGGATGTAGCTTTAGTACGCCGAGACAGATGCTAGTTGTCTGATTGGTCAGTTTGAGAATCAACAGAGCTCTCGTGGATCCACGGAAACACGTGGTAAAAAACAACAAGAGAAATATCGGCTTCGATGCACTGCGCTAAACAATGAATATTGTTTACGGTAAATAATATTTTATTTACGGTATATAATGTATTATTTACCAAATCATGAATTATATAGCGGAAACCTATTATATAGCTATATAAAGCATTATTTAGCGTAATAATACTATTTCAAGGCAAAAACAGTAAATAATAAATTATTTATCTAAATAATATTTTATTTATCTAAATAATATTTTATTTATCTAAATAATATTTTATTTACATACAATATTTTATTTATCCAAATAATATTTTATTTATCTAAATAATATTTTATTTATTTAAATAATATTTTATTTATCTAAATAACACTTTATTTACATATAATATATTGTTTAGAAAAAACGCGTAATTATTTATAAATAATGAGTTATTTACAGACACAATCTATTATTTATGCTAAACAATGCATTGTTTAGTGCTTTGTGCTCTCTTTTTTCTGTATCTGTAAATAATGCATTGTTTAAGTTAAACAATGCATTATTTAGCTAAATAATGCATGATATAGTTAAATAAAGCATTGTTTAGCTAAATAACGCGTTATTTAGCTAAATAATGCGTTATTTAGACATCAAGAGCTAGAAGGGACATTTGCACCATTCGGATTGCCATACGATTCGGACACAAACTTGCAAATACGCGAAGTTACAGGCGTAAAGCATCTCACATCCCACACGCATACATTCTACAATAGTGTTTGGACTCCAATGCTTATGTTGTAAATAACACAATTATTATATACACTCAAACATATAACAATTACATCATCTCGTGTATCTACAAAAAGCCTGTTCAAGCTTCTTCTGCATCTCTTAAACCTCGGGTTGTGACAATGACGAACGTCATTAATTAATTTTTAAGCCTCCATGCTGAAATGCAATGCGGAAGTCCGGCCTTCGTCGAAGATTGCTTGACCAAAATTTAAATCAATTTGATTGAAAAATGAAGGTGTGACAGTGCAGCCTCAACTTTTACAAAAAGCCGGATATGACGTCATAAAAGACATTTATCGAAAAAATGAAAAAAATATTAGGGGATACCATACCCAGGAACTCTCATGTAAAATTTCATACAGTTCGGTCCCGTAGTTTACTCTGAATCGCTCTACACACACACACACACGCACAGACACACACACACGCACACACACACACACACACACACACACACACATATTTGGCATAACCAATCTACATTAAATGTACATAAATTAAAGTTTGCCATTGACAAAAAACAACAAGAGGAATATATAAGATATTGGACAAAAGAAAAATCAGATACATATTCCAGACTTAAGTTTTATTCTTACGAAATGCAGTCATACTTAATACAAATTAAGAATAATAAACACAGAAAGATGTTAAGCAGATTAAGGACTAGCACACATTGTCTAAAAATTGAAAGTGGAAGACATCAGAATATCCCTAAAGAAAATCGTCTTTGTATTGAATGCAATGTCATAGAAGATGAAATACATTTTCTAGATAAATGCAATAAATATGTTAAATTAAGGGATGAATTTAAAGAAGATGCTTCACATATCAATATGAAATATGCTAACAAAAATCCAAGTAACTTATTTTTAGAAGACGAAGTTCAAGTTCGTCTTGGCAAATTTGTTACTAAATGTAAAAAGGACGGAGATGAAGACAAGAAAATGTGCAGAGAAATAGAGAGAGAGAGAGAGAGAGAGAGAGAGAGAGAGAGAGAGAGAGAGAGAGAGAGAGAGAGAGAGAGAGAGAGAGAGGTATGGTAGATAGATGGAGGGAGAGAGAATGAGAGGAAGAGAGAGAGTAGGAAAGGAAGAGGAAGACAGAGAGATAAAAGGCACAACCATTTTCCTACATTCCTTCTTAACGTTTTAGTGTTTAGTTATCTAGGTCTTGAGGACTCGAATTATATGCTAAGTGTAAATAAGCAGGCGTTTTCAACTAAAATGCACAATCTGAAAAGATAACCAACTCAAAGCAAACTACTTTTTACCGACTAAAAAAGCGGTAAGTCTGTTAATTGGGAGAGCGCTTCTTTCGGAAAATGTCCTTCAACTTTTTTGGGTCTGTTATCATTAAGGTACATTTCCAGTTAAACAGTGCACATTTTTGTTCTCTCTCTCTCTGTCTGTCTAGCTCCTTTGTTTGAGAATTTTGTCGCAGTTCGTTCTTTAAATCAGTATGACTCGCTGCGAATAAATGCGATTTTCAATTTAGATCTGATCTCTTTAAACAGTAGAATGAGTCTTTGAATCGAATTCGAGTCATATGCAATTTGAAATCAAAGTACTCAGCAAATGGAGATAAATAGAGATAATTAAAAAAAATAGTCACATTCTTTTAGGCTTTTCGCTCTATTTTTGAACTGTCCCGCAGGCCTCTGTGTTCCTGTTTCATTTCTCGTTTCGTTTGACCTGGACGTCTAGTGAAAATTAAAGCAAACACAAAAACACCATTTGACCCTCCACAACGAAATGAGTCGCATGTCACCTCGCGCGGTTCTGCGCTAGGCTTAATATAAGTCCGGGGAGTGTCTGGTGACTGTGTGAGGGTCACCTTAGTCACAGGCTTATAATAATAATAATAATAATAATAATGATTATTTATACGCGCACACCTTCCCAAAGGGAAGCTCGTGGCGTTTACAAAGGCGCTTCATGCCTACACTCGTACATAACAATATCACAACCTTACATTCCACACAATCAACCGTACCAAAAAACAAAAAAAAAAAAAAAAAACCCTTAGAACTAAAACAGTTTTCGCTCTTTTCTAAAACGGGTTTCACCACTGGATAGAGCATAACAAACTCTTTAGGAAAATGTAAAAAGATGAAAATCATGCAAAGGTGAAATGCGACTCATTCCGTGGTGGAGGGTCACATTTTTGAATTAACAAAGCAGTTTCAGCTTCACAAGCCAGTTTAGCGCGTCCTGTCATGCAATAGCGTACACTAAGCTGCTAGAAAAAAAAGGAGGACAAAATTAATGAAATAAAGAGAAAGTGAACACACAAAATCAGAAATCTTATTTCATTATTGCAGCTAATTGTTAACACTATAACAACAGTTTTAAACATCTGAAAACGCAATTCTTTATTTGAGTTAATCATTCACACGAAGGCCTTACATTTAACATTCTGAAAACGTTATTCATCACGATAAATAGCTGTTACTCACTAAAACATTAACTTTATTGCTCTACAATGACATTCTCAACCTCTGTTCATCACGAGGGAAGTTACACGGAAAACGAGGAGCCACGGTAGTTCAACGGGAAGCCAAAAGACTTCACCTCAAGTCGTGTACCGATTGCTTTCTCCGTGGTGCGTCAGAAACAAATGCTTGCTTCTTTCCAATTAGCGCACAAAAGCGAGGCTGACTTATAGGTTTGCGGGCAAGATGTGATTGCGTCTGTGGGGAGCAGTAACGATTTAAAGATATAGACCCTCTCGTATACGATGCATGTTCGCCACCGAGTAACGTCCTCAGCATATACCTACGAATGAACATAATTAGAAATAGTCGCCACTACACATTGGTTCAGGCTATGACACGGGAGGAGAGCACTCTTGAAATTTAACACCTGCCCAAAATCAACAAGCTGACTGCCCGATTAATATTCAATCTGAAAGTGTCTTCAACAATCAGCATCGGGTCAGAGGCTCGGTAATATGCTTACCTGAAAGTCGACCCCTGGGAAAATATGCACGATATTCAGAACTCGGAGTGTGTAACCTATATATAATTTACAGGCTGACTGCCTGATTGATTCTATTAACTGTAACATCTTTCTTTCTTTCTTTCTTTATTTGGTGTTTAACGTCGTTTTCAACCACGAAGGTTATATCGCGACGAGGGAAAGGGGGGAGATGGGATAGGGGAAAGGGGGGAGATGGGATAGAGCCACTTGTTAAGTGTTTCTTGTTCACAAAAGCACTAATAAAAAAATTGCTCCAGGGGCTTGCAACGTAGTACAATATATGACCTTACTGGGAGAATGCAAGTTTCCAGTACAAAGGACCAAACATTTCTTACATACTGCTTGACTAAAATCTTTACAAACATTGACTATATTCTATACAAGAACCACTTAACAAGGGTAATAAGTGAAGAATTTTATGGGTGAGAAAAGGAAAGTAAAAGGACTTTGGGGAGGTAGAAATAGAGAAGAAACAAGAAAAAGATCCTAATTAGGTTCACGGCATCGAGAGTGATGCGACCTTCTCTCAGAAGTTAGTAGAGAAGGCTCCCCCATCCACCACCCGGGGGACGCGCCTCTACGCCAATTAGGGGGCGCGAGGAACTGTAACATCCTCACACGTACTATATGAACATAATCGAGAAACATAATTGTTGATTCTCCACGACATGGTTTGTTCAGGTTTTAGCACGGGATAAGAGCGCTCGAGCAGCCGGCTTTGTGCTTCTTGTGTAGCTATAGTGTGTTATGTTGAATTATTTTCGCACGTGATACCTGTGTCGATCTGCTAAATTAAGTCAGAGAAAGACTCCCTCTCGGGTATGTGTCCAATTGAAATGATACTCTTATTCCAAAGCATGAACAGATCCGTCATGGTGAATATGTTGTGCCCATTTCTGCGAAAACAGTCATTTTGGTCCACATGTATTCATGTGCATCCCAAGACTGTTTCTATTACTGTTCATCTGTTAGTATATAATTATATACAATGTGCTATCACTGATACTTCCTTGAACGTTTAGAAAAACAGGTTACAATTGGAGTCAGTGAGCACAGTAAAGTTTCTGTACTTTTTAGTCCATCTTTGTCCCAACGTTTCTCCTGCAGCCAGAGGCTTCTGTCAACAATGCCCACAATCGCAGAAATGATCCCTTCAGGAAATGACCACTTCTAATCGTTTTCACGAGAAGGCATGCACCTTTAAAGGTGTTGTATTTTTCGCTGCTGAGTGATCGCCCACACGAAAGGCTCGCTCGGGTTCAGTGGAAATGCGGGGGTTGGGTTGTAAGTTCTGATTTCTTGTGAGTTGCATTTTTAAGTTTTGTTGTTGTAATTAACTTTTTTGTTTGGTTGCCCTGTAGGCGCTCTCTAATTTCTTCGCAGATTCATTCTTTAATTAATGCCAGTGGTGGTTAATGCTTTTGCTTTTAGCGTTGAACCTTGACTTGATGTCATCCGAGAAGCTGCATCTAATGCATTCCTTTTGCATCCCCTGCCCGCCCTCCCCCCCCCCCCCCCCCCAACCCAACCAAGTAAATAAAGTAAAAACAAAATATATAAATGAGTAGATGAGGAAAAGAAAACATTTCTAGTTCGTCACATTGCGGAATGCCCCCTGTGTAATTCTGCCTCCTTCTCTGTATTTCTTTTTTCCTGTTTGTTTGTTTGTTTGTTTGTTTGTTTGTTTGCTTTCAGAACGCACACGCACATGTGTATTATGTATGTTCACCCACAAGCGAACACATGTATGCACTAACACAAAAACACACACACACACACATACACACACATACACACACACAACCCCCCCCCCCCACACACACACACACAGCCCACCTCCAACACAAGCAAACAAGCACACACGCCACCCCCCACCCCCGCCCGCCATCCCGTCACCCCTCTACTTCCATTCACCCGACAAAATCCGATCCGAAACGAAATTCAACAAGCAATTTGCACTCAGTATATATCCCCTAAAAGCCTTTTCTTTGTCGCTGTGAAGGACAAAACGGGACCGGAACAGTGTAGTGAATGACTGGGAAAGACAAATACAAATATCACTCGGTCAGTCTGATTGTCGTTCGATAGCTGGGAACTCAGGCTAGACAAATTACAGAAAATGACGGCCGTGTTTGCCTTACAAATGGAGGATAGTGCTGTTTTCTCAGCACCGAAGCGTGCGCGCATTTCAAATTACAGAACCGTTTATCACCTAAAAAGAATGGGAAGAAAAACATAGAAATGAAAAAAAAAGCGTACTTGAACCGACTTTCACATAGAAAAACAGAAATTGTTTTTGCTTGGAATGGAAGGGTTACCTGAACTTCTGTGTAAACCGTACCTTGTATATTCAAGACATCTTTACTGAGTGCACGTACATTTTTTGAGTACGAGGATGTGTGAATGCTTGCGTGTGTGCGTGTGTGTGTGTGTGTGTGTACGTGTGGGTGCGTGCGTGCGTGCGTGTGTGTGTGTGTGTGTGTGTACGTGTGTGTACGTGTGTGTACGTGTGTGCGTGTGCGCGTGTGCGCGTGCGCGCGTGTGTGTGTGTGTGTGTGTGTGTGTGTGCGCGCGTGCGTGCGTGCGTGCGTGCGTGCGTGCGTGCGTACGTGTGTGTGTGTGTGTGTGTGTGTGCCCATCTTTTTTGTCTACGTTCTAGGGAATCAGCTTAACTAATTATGACAACAAATTCAGCTGTCTCGGGGTTCAGATGTTACTGACATAATTACCTGTGGGATTAGGAAGCAATTTGGCAGGGAAGAAAACCAAACAAACAGATTAGAAGAAAGAAACGGCATGCAAGCAAGCAGACAGAGCGAGAGAAAGGAAGAGAGAGAGAAAGAGAGAGAGAGAGAGAGAGAGAGAGAGAGAGAGAGAGAGAGAGAGAGAGAGAGACAGAGAGAGAG
>NW_027127542.1:0-1000 GCF_037325665.1 Littorina saxatilis | reverse complement strand
TTAGAGCCAAATATTTTTGTTTTTTGAAAGGGATAGGCGCAATATAAATACACTTTATTATATTATTATTATTATTATTATTATTATATTTATCAATTAATTCTGCAACGGGCGAAAATTTTCGATGTAGGGTATACCTTAGAAAAATAGCAAGAAAAGTGCATTATGCTTATCAAAAGTGGTGTTGTGATATACCAATTTAAAGATAACATAATGACACTCATTTCAAAGTTAATTTCAAACAGATAGCTTATTATTTCTATCAAGAGATATCAGTTATAATGTCATTTATCAAGCAATTCTGGAACGGGCGAAAAAAATTCGAGTAGGGTGTAGCTGAGAAAACTTGCATATTGTGCTGTTCAGAAATGTTCTTGATACACTTTTATTTAAAGGCATATGTACGCGCTCCCGTGTTTACAAAGTGTAGTTTGCCCATAATCGATGTCAAACGCACCATAAGACCATATAATGACGATATGTCACCATGCGCGGACCATAATACATGCATTACAGCTTGTTCTAGCCTCTGAAAAAGTGAGGATGTCAACAAAGCCGCGGTGTTAGCTCCCTTGCATCAACGTTACATGTGTTGCCAAATCTATAAATAGGACGATCCAGATCAAAATGAAAATTAACATATCTCAACATTGAAGGGGTCCTTGACCACAATATTTTGCAGGGAACTTAATTTAGCATGTCTCCAGCTGTTGGTAAAGCAATTAGCGTGTATAGTCATCGAGTACATATGCCTTTAAGTTAAGCAACCCACCTGAGCTAGGCGATCAGAAGCTGCAGATTTCCATGCTTCCAGTCGTCCACCAGTTTGTATGTGTACACCACTTCGTTCTCGCTCTCATAAACGATGTTTTACCAGTCGCCGTAGCCTGGAACCTGTAAAAACAAATGCATTCTTTATTATTTTATTAGCTTTTTATTCCAAAAGGAGTACAATTTTAATGTTGAAAATAACACCAATTCAATACAATACAATACAATA
>NW_027127541.1:0-15494 GCF_037325665.1 Littorina saxatilis | reverse complement strand
ATAGCAAACCCTGCAGTACAGTGTCTCTGGTGTACTGACCATCTCCTGTGTGTTAAGGCAAAAAAAAAAAATTTGTCTGTTTCTGGTAACATGGCTAAAAAAAATAGGGTCGGTAGGTAGGTATTTTTTTTTAAATTTTTTTATTTTTTATTTTTTTATCCCAAATGTAGACCAATGAAACTAACTTTAAAAATCGCGCAAAGAGACTGGATTCACTATACATAGAGACAAGACACTCAACACATTTACAAATCGTCAGCGGACTTTCGTTTTCACACGTTTTTGTTGTTCATTTTCTCACCCTGTCCTTTACCACCAAAACAAACAAAAACAATTTTGAGTTTGGAAAAAAAAAGTTTAGGGTCGGCGCCGAAATTTAGGGTCGGTCGGGTGACCAGAAACAGACAATTTTTTTGTTGTTGGCCTAAACACATAGCAAACCCTGCAGTACAGTGTCTCTGGTGTACTGACCATCTCCTGTGTGTTAAACACATAGCAAACCCTGCAGTACAGTGTCTCTGGTGTACTGACCATCTCCTGTGTGTTAAACACATAGCAAACCCTGCAGTACAGTGTCTCTGGTGTACTGACCATCTCCTGTGTGTTAAACACATAGCAAACCCTGCAGTACAGTGTCTCTGGTGTACTGACCATCTCCTGTGTGTTAAACACATAGCAAACCCTGCAGTACAGTGTCTCTGGTGTACTGACCATCTCCTGTGTGTTAAACACATAGCAAACCCTGCAGTACAGTGTCTCTGGTGTACTGACCATCTCCTGTGTGTTAAACACATAGCAAACCCTGCAGTACAGTGTCTCTGGTGTACTGACCATCTCCTGTGTGTTAAACACATAGCAAACCCTGCAGTAGTGTCTCTGGTGTACTGACCATCTCCTGTGTGTTAAACACATAGCAAACCCTGCAGTACAGTGTCTCTGGTATACTGACCATATCCTGTGTGTTAAACACATAGCAAACCCTGCAGTACAGTGTCTCTGGTGTACTGACCATCTCCTGTGTGTTAAACACATAGCAAACCCTGCAGTACAGTGTCTCTGGTGTACTGACCATCTCCTGTGTGTTAAACACATAGCAAACCCTGCAGTACAGTGTCTCTGGTGTACTGACCATCTCCTGTGTGTTAAACACATAGCAAACCCTGCAGTACAGTGGACCCCCCCTTCTCAAATTTAAGAGTAAGACTTCTCCCTTTTGAAGACCTTGATTGTTCAGAACTTCTGTTCATAAACGCCTGTAAATTTACCCCCATTTCAAGACTACCTCCTTTTTAAGACTACCCGATTTTGTTCAGATTTTTGAAGGTCTTGAACTTTGAAGGGGGGTTCCACTGTAGCTTTTGAAACCACTGTTGTAACCTACTTGGACCTCTTCCTCAGTCTATATACTAGATGATTACCCGCGAATCGCCGGGAAGAAGTAGAGCCGAATACCAGGCTGCGCCTCGCCGGCGCACGAAGGAAAGGAGATAAACGCGCAAAACACTGGAGACCTTCTAAAAATAGTAACGTGCAGTGACCTTCTAAAAATAGTAACGTAGTAACGGGAATATGGATAGACGCCACACGGAGGAAGGGAGATAATCGCGGCTAAAAACACTGGAGAAGATAAGGAAGAGTTGCTGGTAGTGGATCCCGACAAAAAAACACAAAATCGGTTCAGCGCGCACAGCGCTGCGCGATGAGAGCACGTGTTGAAATATCTCATCGATGAGGTTGTGTCAATACGGTGTCCAAATTTGAAAAAGATCCACCGAGAACTTTGGCCCTGCATCGCGAACAGACAGACAGACACTAGTCGTATGTTATGCATGGACACTGACAATGAACAACAGTTCAAAGCTAGTAGTACACACAGATCTATAGTTAGTAACTTACATTTTTAGATGAGGGAAAAGCACATGTACATACATGTATACATGCAAATAACACTGTATGAAAAAAGCAGTCATTACATGTTATGATACAGTCCAGTTCTGAGTTGTTCAACCTCCTGGTCCTCTACCTCAAAGGTTCACTGACTTCCTCAGTGGTTGTAAGTTATAAGTTAACAATGTGCTACTGTACATGTAACTGTTACAGAACAGTGTATGACAACATTTATATTTCAATCAATGCCAACTGTTAGTGATTATAACGAAAAATAGTGATTGCAACAATGCAAAGAAATACATTGAAAACACCTCTTTTAAGAGTTCCCTCAACTGTAACTTTAAAACCAGTCTGTTTTAGACTTTAAGACCAGTCTGTTTTACACTAATAATACTATTAATAGTAACACAGAGCAAAGCTTGTGTGTCATTTAAAACTAACAGGTGAGTAAAATATGCAGGCTTACATTACAGTTACACTTTTTTCTCTCTCAAGTCTGTCTCTTGTTGCTCTGAACACAATGTGACATGATCTTCAGAATTCAGGAAACAGTGAAGCCAGGAAAGCCAATACATCATTACATGTGATGAGACTGAGAGTGAGAGGGAAAGACAAGGGAGAAAAGCATAATTAAATAAGCAACTGTCTCTGCATACAAATACACTTATAGTATACAGACAGTCAACAGATCTAGATAGACAAAATCATGTATGCAACTGTGAACTAAAATGTACCACATGACAGTTGACACAGCAGAAATTGATCACACATAGTATCATTATTACACTGTATTAATATTAATACATGTATTATTTTGCACACACACACACACACACCAATGACAGCCATTATTGGATACTGCAACATGTATTAATTATTATCCAGATCCAGACACACATATCCATAGAGAGTGAAACGCACTCACACACACAGAAAGGTAACATTGGGACATACCTAAAACTGCTGGCAGCAGGAGGTTAAGAGCCAGCATCATCTGCAGTAAGGAGCACATAATTCTCTTCGGGATCCAGTACATCCACAGAAAGATTTCATGCTACTTTGCTATGAGTATGAACCTGCACAAAGAAAACTTCAAATTAATTGTGACCGGATCAGAAACTCCATAATCAGCTGCATCATTTTTCACGTTTGTGTGAGCACAATAGGCTTATATTTGCACTGTATCTGGTGCTCGTCATAAAGGATTACAGTTACACTTCTGAAAATTGTGAAATAAGACTGTGTAGTCAGCTGAACGACTGCAACTACAATCAGACCTTTCAATCATTGATTATTGCTAGTTTCACACTATTTTTTTGTTTGTTTTCTTTACAAAATTATTCAGGCACTTAATGACTCATCGCTGTTTCTTGCCAATAGCGAACTGAAAGATGTGACAACTAGCTCAGTTCACCTGCAGAATGCAAAGATTTGGCATGTAAATTGTAACGTGACACCAGACAGGCGGTAATGGAGTAACGTAACCAATAGACGATTTTCAAAAATAACTCGTTCAGTCTCAGGAATTTCAGCGGTCCGGAAAAGTAAGAGCCCCTTTACCTCGGACAAGCTTTTCACAACATCAGGAGCATTATCCACGCTTCTAATCGGCCTTACTCCTGCGATTGGGACGAACAACTAACTCTTGACTTGAGTCTGATACAGTAAAACCTCCCACTAACGACCTTGAAAATGTAAAGAAAAATCGGTCGTAAAAAGGAGTTTACTTTAAGGTATCATTTTTTTCACAGGGGAGGCTACTGTTGGGCAGTTCAGTCTTTAGTTGTGTTCGTTATCCCATTTTTGTTCCCATTTGATGTGCCCTCTAACCCTAACCCAAAATATATGGGTTAGCATGATGTATGTGTGCATACACCAGTGCACAGACAGGCAGACACAATGCACACACACACACTCACCCCCCCCACACACACACACACACACGGCCTCATAGTTAAAACTTGGTCATTGGCCTCGGGTGAGAAGGTCAGTGTCTGTAAACTGGGTCAGCTAGAGGTGGGAAGAGGACAGCCGTTTAGTCCACTGGACGTTCACGCACTACTGACTGCCACCCCTGACTCTTGATGCGTGACTAATGGGGTGCGTGTTCCACGTGTGCTGGGTAATTACGAACTTTGACACTCACTGGTAAAAAGGTCAAAGTCGTTATTGACCCTATGTTGGTAGGTCGTTCTTGGGAGGTTAGTTACAGTGTGTAAGGCATCCGTGCCAAGAAATTAGGTCGGCAAAAGGAGGGGGTCGTTGTTGGGAGAGGTCGTTACGGGAGGTTCCACTGTACATGTATGTGTATGTAATGCAGAGTGCGCATAATATGATAACCTTTTTTTTAGAAAAACAGTGTTCACAAGTTCATTTGAGTTCACACTATGTTGCGGCAATGATCGTTGGCAGTGGCACGTAGTCATTGCTTACAATTAACATGTTTTGATCGAGGTCGTGTGGGTTTGACCTGAGGTCATGTGAGTTTAGGATAGCACACATGCCTAGTGACCAATTCCAGTGATCAGAAAGCGATCGGTGGCAATTCGTAACTCTGATGTTTATAAATATTCCAAAGAAAACGGTATCATATTTAGCGCACGCTAAATAGCATAAACATCAGAGTTAGTTGTTCATCCCGATCGCTGGAGTTAAGCCAATCGGAAGCATGAAACATGCTCCGGATGTTGTGAAAAGCTTGTCCGTTGTAAAGGGGCTCTTAGTTACTTAAGCCTCATAGTCTCCCACTCCTAGAACACCGAAAAGTGTCTATTGTGATTGATGCATTTGACTATTTATTTTAGCATCTTATTTTAAAAAAATACTTGATTTGTTACTTTCTATTTTTATTATTGTGTGTGATTTCGTTCACTAAAAACCTAGTACTAGTAGATCTATCAGACATTCAGAAGAATGACAATTTTATCACACTCACAGTTCACAATCACATTCAATGATTCATTAAAAAAAATAGGCACGAAGGGAGACAGTGTTGGTTTTACTTATGGATTACATTTTTTTTCTCAAGAAACTAGTTTTACTTTTAGATTGGGTTAGCAAAAAATTTTAAGTTGAACAGATCCCCCCCCCCCCCCCCCCCCAACATGGCAAGCATACCACATGTACTATGATGTAGTACTAGTACACTACTAGTACTAGTACTAGTGTGATACATGTACGCAGTCAGAAGGTCTTTATAGGTTACATTACTGTCATTAGTCATCTTCTCTCTGTTTTTAAGCCTAAAAAAAAAGGTGTGGTTACGGTAACCCGACCTACCCTATTTTTAGGGGCCGACCCTATAACTTTTTATTTCATAATTTGTCAAAACAAAACAAAATCAAGAAAACGAGTGCAGAAAACGCAATGAAATACGGTTGCGAGTGCTACACGTTTGGTTGCTCTGCTAATGGCAAAGTGCGACCACCAAAATGAACATGTGGAAATAACTTGTTGCTGTGAACACTTGTGACTGAAAGTGAAAGAACAAAGTTTGTGTTCAAGAATGTGAACTTTAAAGACTCTGAGGATGGCACATTAGATCCAATGACTGACAATCGCTTGTGGGTAGATTTATTTGAGTGAGAATTAAGCCACAAACACCAATTGAGCCATGAACTGTTTTCGTCTCGAATTCCTCTGATCTTCTAATTTTTTATTTTTTTAAGGGTAAGTTCAAAATTGTTCAAAAGAATATCCATAGTCGCACACTTATTTCCCTGTCAAGTAGGTTTAATTTGTATACATTAGAAAAAAAAGTTTTAAAAAAAAGGTGATTGCCTACCTTCCTACCCTATTTTTTTTGGCTATGTTGTTACCTTAACCACACCTTTTTTTTGTTTGGCCTTATCAGTAGCACTTGATTTGAAATAATACTGGTTGTAAACAATGTAATGCCTTCTTTATGATTTAACTTAAGTAATACAGGCAACTGAACACCTACACAAATGTGAATGCATGCCATTTAAAATATTTGAATCTTGATCTGGGGAAATACTTTCCTACGTGATAGACTGATATTGATATTAACCCTAACACTGTAAGTGTAACAGGGCTAAGCTGCTCAGAGTTTTGATTCGGTCATTGAGTAATACCTCTTTGTCTGAAATAATTAATCATCAAAGGGTCTACAGTAATAATGTGAAACTATGTGGTCGGCTGCCGTTACTGTAATTGACTTCGCACTCGTAGGCTGACTGAATAAATTCATCTCAACAAATACTGTTCACCGCCTGCGATCCATATCAATCAGTACGATATCCACGCGTTCAGATCAAAAGAAAATCAAAGACAAATGCTTTGTCTCGGTGTGGAAACTGGAAAACGCTGACTTACCGGCAGCACTCTCCATGCTGCTTGTTCGATGTAGCAAAATGATAACAAATGAGCAGACACTAGACAGCAGACAATCACTCAGGCATCCTACACACCGCGGATCACACACAATTCCATTGAAGTCTTATGCCATTTGAAACACTTCTATAAAACAATCAGGTCTCAAATTGCTACATATTGGCTTTTTGGGTAACATTCCGTGAAAAAGTTATCAATCACTGCTTGATGAGCTGAGCTATGACGATGAAAACAAGAAATATATCCGACACTTCAGACACCATCCGCCATTTTTCCTTCTAGTAATTACTTCCGGTCATGTGACTAATCTGGCTCTGTGGGCGACTACGGCCACTTTCGATCTCGTTTGATCTTATAATATGTTGGTATCGGATACATTTCCTGGTTTCAAACATTGTTGTATCATTCTACAAAGGACTCTGCTTACATCAGTCAGCTTGAGTCCTATGTTTCATCAATCTGAACCAGAACGAAGTCACAGTGACTGTCAAAAGCGGCAATGTTCAGTACGACGTGTTTCTTATTTTCTTTGTCAGTGGTTTTCTTTTCTTTTTCTTGTCTTACTTATACTAATGGGCAGTTAGAATATTCCGGCACCGTAAGTAGAGTTCTCGTCCTCAAACCGTGTGCACGACAAGAAAAGAGACTTTGAGGGGGGGGGGGGGGGGGGGGGGAGCTAGGGTGCATACTCAGCCGGTGGCCATAACTTACTGATGTACAGTGAACTGACAGCACATCAGTCCTGATTGATAAACCACCAAGATTGATGAGCAAAACTCAGACGACGGACAATGAGTTTGTATTTTACATTTTACTTGGAATACCTGTCAATGCTTGCAAGGACTGATTCAGGAACCGCCTCTGCAGTCTTGCCCTAAAGGGAAGTAACAAGGGAATGACTGTGTGTGGGGAGTTGATGTATAGTTTCTCTCCCCTATCCTTTTTTCCTCTTGTTGGATCGGAGAGCCTGAGAGAGTGAGGAAGTGACGCATACACACACTGACGCGCACACACGCACAGACACATACATGCAGCATGCACCCACACACACACACACACACACTGACACTCACACCGTCCGAGTTAGACTGAGCTGTGCTGATTAAAGGTTAGCTTGTATACCTAATTTCCGTGTCCGCCAAAACAGATCCGTCCAGGCCTTTACATTAGATAAGAGCATCCCTCAACTTGAACTGCCTGAGTGCTCTTTGGACTCGATGGGAATTGTTTGATGAACTGAAGTTACATTCTTAAAGGCCACGAGGCCTATATACATGTAACGCAAAACCACTGTAACCCGACTTCTTCCTCCAGGAACTGTTATCCGCAATGAATGTGGGTTTTGCTTCTCAAATATTAAAGCCTTTGTCGCCGGTTACTCATTGGATGACTCACACACGCACACGCACAGACATACACACACACAATCACACGTACGCACACACGCACACACGGACGGACGCACCGTCGCACGCACACGCGCACGTGAGCACCTACGCACGCGCAAGCACGCGCGCGAGCACGCACACACACACACACACACACACACACACACACACACACACACAGATAAAGAATCAAACTCACAGAAATTACTGAAAGTACACACACACACACACACACACACACACACACACACACACACACACACACACATGTCCGACCTAACAACGTCACATCAATAACAACATACACAGAGTCATAACACCGTTGGTAAACCACGGTAGACACACTCACAAGTAATCCTTTGAAATATAATTCATTAACAAATAAAATATACTTTTTAAACAAACAAACAAAAACACGAAAAGTCCAACATAGGTCATAAAACGGCCCGTTCTTTCCATGCTCGGAGCTTTAAAAGCAATACGATTACATTAAAATTGACATTAATTTTAAGAGAAATATTCTCTGAAGATGACAAATGAGATTGTCTCTGCAAGTAGCAGTTTTGCCTGTCTCATTGTGCAATTGTGCTCTGTACACTTTGATCAAAACTCTTTTGGTCTACATGATATCATTAACTCTAGTATTCGTACTCGATTGTTATATTTGTTTATGTCTTCTAAATAACATTATTTAAATTTTATCAGGAAAACCTGGACAATTTCTTTGATGAAACGAAAAGACAGGTCAGTCCTTGATAAATGCTATTAAAAAAACCCGAGGAACATCCCGTTGGACTGAGGAAACAACGTGAAAAAGAGCTTGTATATTATTCAGGTAGACATTTCTTCCAGCACGCAGTTTGTCACACGGACAATGGTAAATGTCACTGTCAATTGAGTTTAACTACACATACTGTTCACCATACAGTTTCTCATGCAGACAATGGTAAATTTATGTCACTGTCAATTGAGTTTAACTACAAGTACTCTTCACCATACAGTTTGTCACGCAGACACTGGTAAATGTCACTGTCAATAGAGTTTAACTACAAGTATTGTTCACCATACAGTTTGTCATGCAGACAATGGTAAATGTCACTGTGAATAGAGTTTAACTACAAGTATTGTTCACCATACAGTTTGTCATGCAGACACAGTCTGAACTTGTACAACCCCAAGTTGGCAAGCTGCAAAAGCGGTACCGCAATTACGGCCACCCCGAGCGAAACCCCTGTACTGATACCGGCTTGGTTCCAGTCCAACACATTCTCGTATAGCACATTCTCGACCTTGTCTGTAGACCAATAAATAACGCTGAAGATGACGTAGAGGGACCCGTACAGTAACGGGTACAGCCCGTGCAGGAGCCGTACCGGTCTGGCGCAGACGACATTGTCAATAAGAATCATGACCGAGTTCAGACCGTGCACGTTTATGTCAGGCAGACCTAGACTTTCATCAGCAGAGTACAAAGCCCCGAAATAAACAAAGGTGACGATAAAAGCAAAGACTTGGATGACGTTGCTCAAGACCCAGTACGCTTGCAGGTACCAAGCCATGCAGGCCGAACGAGGGGCATTCTCACACTCTGAAGGTGCTCCGGTTTCAAGATCTCCCTTGCGTGGTTTGAGTCCTTCGTTCAAACTGGCAGCATGCTTGGGCGTTGGATTCGAACCCGGTTCTTGTGACGCGATAAATGCAACACTCGATGTTTTCTTACTGCTTCCGTTTTGAAAAGATCCCACCTGGTTTTGTAACCCTCCGCCATGACCGGAAGTCTCCAGGGCGTCGGAAGTTCCGTTTGTGGAACCATCGTTTGTGTACACAAAGTGTCCAAGCTCAACACTTCTGCCTTTATCCTGGCGTGACTCAGCAACAGCTTTTTCAGCTCCATCAACAGAGCGGAAATGTCCAGGACGTGACTCAGCAACAGCTTCTTCAGCTCCATCACCAGAGCGGAAATGTCCAGGACGTGACTCAGCAACAGCTCCTTCAGCTCCATCACCAGAGCGGAAATGTCTAAGACGTGACTCAGCAACAGCTCCTTCAGCTCCACCACCAGAGCGGAAATGTCCAGGACGTGACTCAGCAACAGCTCCTTCAGTTCCATCACCAGAGCGGAAATGTCCAGGACGTGAAAAATGGAGCAAGGCCAAGATGGCTCCGAGCAGGAAGAAGACGGTCTCCACGAGGAAGGTCCAGGTGGTCAGCCAGGCCATGACGCTGTGGCCGTGCTTGTTCTGCCTGTACATCACCACCATGTGAGTGAAGGCGAAGACGGAGTAGCCAGACATCAGCAGGCGGTAGAGAACAAATACCACCCTCGGCCATCGCCACTGGAACATAGACAGTTTGAAAGGTCAGATTTGATAACAGTATACTACAGGGATGTTGGTGGTGGTTGTGATGATATGAGTGAAGGCGAAGACAGAGTAGCCAGACATCAGCAGGCGGTAGAGAACGAACACCACTCGCGGCCATAGAAAGTTTGAAAGGTCAGATTTGATAATATAGTGTTGGCGATGGTTGTAATGGTGATGACGACCATTAGGTGAGTGATCGTGTAGACGGAGTAGCCAGACATCATCAGGCGTTGTTTTTAAAAACAATGATCAAGGCAATAAGGAGAAATGAATAAGAAGGAACAGGCGACGAGTAACTGATAGGAGCTGAGGGGGGTAATCTTTGGACAAACCATGTTAGGGCACATGGATTCTGATAGTAAGTGTTGCTTGCATGCACGATACAATATTACTTTCAACTAACGCAGAAAAAGTAATCAATCTGTCAATGAAACCAATCATCCAAGTTTTTTGTATATTCCTGATACGCCTTATGTAGTTCATTTTGAATTTGTTAAATACAGGAGCTGATTAAGCCCCAGTCTGTGCAACACCAGATCAATTTCACGTATTTATTGAATTATTACATTTTGAAACACACTTATAAACATAACAAAAAGAACATGCAGCCACAGTGACAAACACACAAATAAACAAATAAAAGTATACAAAATCTCACTCACTTGTGATTCGCAGAAAGCTTCAGGTTTGTGAAAACCAAGCCCAAAGTTCTTGCATACGAATTCGCTCCGCATGGTATTCGCAGCAGATTGATTTTTTTTCTTTCAAACTGAATCTGAACACTTCCTGTTCATAGATTCTTTCGATGCTAATAGTTAGTCTTCTCAACGGCAAACGTTCCACTTTGAATAAATAGTGACAGGTACAGACGGACTTAGGTCCAAACTCAACACAGTCGTAAAGTAGATCCTTTTCGAGAAGGTCAAGAGATTTATATATCACTTCTGCGTGTTCAATATATGTAATGTATAACCTTTCGCTTTCAACAGGGCAAGTGTTGATTGTGGCAGTAAATCACTGTAAGGCTGCCACAAACCTAAATAGATGAACGTAGCCAAGTTCCATATCAAGTAGATGGCTGGCGATCACACGCTGATTACATGCTTTTGTTTCCGAGACCAACGGTGGAATGAAAAATGACAGCCTTGAACTTTCTGAAAGGTCACCCTCTGTCTGCAATCGATTGAAACCGCCTGACTGAATTTTCCAACGAGGTTAATTTGTGAGCTTTGAGTCAAACAAATCGAGATAGTCACACGAAAATAAAATAAAAGTAATGAAGGCCTTGTGTTGGTGTTCTTTCTGATTCAGCTAAATAAACCAACTGCATTGAAACGATTGAGGTTGTTAAACGCGAAAACTCAAGCAACAGTTTGAAACACAAAATGTAACACTAATAGTCTTCTAGTCGGCGCGTTAGTGTGGACTTTCACAAGAACATGTCCGACTTTCACAAGAACATGTCCGACTTTCACAAGAACATGTCCGACTTTCACAAGAACATGTCCGACTTTCACAAGAACATGTCAGACTTTGACAAGAACATGTCCAATTTTGACAAGAACATGTCAGACTTTCACAAGAACATGTCCGACTTTCACAAGAACATGTCAGACTTTGACAAGAACATGTCCGACTTTGACAAGAACATGTCCGACTTTGACAAGAACATGTCAGACTTTCACAAGAACATGTCCGACTTTCACAAGAACATGTCAGACTTTGACAAGAACATGTCCGACTTTGACAAGAACATGTCCGACTTTCACAAGAACATGTCCGACTTTCACAAGAACATGTCCGACTTTCACAAGAACATGTCAGACTTTGACAAGAACATGTCCAATTTTGACAAGAACATGTCAGACTTTCACAAGAACATGTCCGACTTTCACAAGAACATGTCAGACTTTGACAAGAACATGTCCGACTTTGACAAGAACATGTCCGACTTTGACAAGAACATGTCAGACTTTCACAAGAACATGTCCGACTTTCACAAGAACATGTCAGACTTTGACAAGAACATGTCCGACTTTGACAAGAACATGTCAGACTTTCACAAGAACATGTCCGACTTTCACAAGAACATGTCCGACTTTCACAAGAACATGTCCGACTTTCACAAGAACATGTCAGACTTTCACAAGAACATGTCCGACTTTGACAAGAACATGTCAGACTTTGACAAGAACATGTCAGACTTTCACAAGAACATGTCCGACTTTCACAAGAACATGTCCGACTTTGACAAGAACATGTCCGACTTTGACAAGAACATGTCAGACTTTCACAAGAACATGTCAGACTTTCACAAGAACATGTCCGACTTTGACAAGAACATGTCCGACTTTCACAAGATGTCAGACTTTGACAAGAACATGTCCGACTTTGACAAGAACATGTCAGACTTTCACAAGAACATGTCCGACTTTCACAAGAACATGTCCGACTTTGACAAGAACATGTCCGACTTTGACAAGAACATGTCAGACTTTCACAAGAACATGTCCGACTTTGACAAGAACATGTCCGACTTTGACAAGAACATGTCCGACTTTCACAAGAACATGTCCGACTTTCACAAGAACATGTCCGACTTTCACAAGAACATGTCCGACTTTCACAAGAACATGTCCGACTTTCACAAGAACATGTCAGACTTTGACAAGAACATGTCCGACTTTGACAAGAACATGTCAGACTTTCACAAGAACATGTCCGACTTTCACAAGAACATGTCCGACTTTCACGAGAACATGTCAGACTTTGACAAGAACATGTCAGACTTTCACAAGAACATGTCCGACTTTCACAAGAACATGTCCGACTTTCACAAGAACATGTCCGACTTTGACAAGAACATGTCCGACTTTCAAAAGAACATATCCGACTTTCACAAGAACATGTCCGACTTTCACAAGAACATATCCGACTTTCACAAGAACATATCCGACTTTCACAAGAACATATCCGACTTTCACAAGAACATATCAGACTTTCACAAGAACATATCCGACTTTCACAAGAACATATTCGACTTTCACAAGAACATATCAGACTTTCACAAGAACATGTCCGACTTTCACAAGAACATGTCCGACTTTGACAAGAACATGTCCGACTTTGACAAGAACATGTCAGACTTTCACAAGAACATGTCCGACTTTCACAAGAACATATCCGACTTTCACAAGAACATATCCGACTTTCACAAGAACATATTCGACTTTCACAAGAACATATCAGACTTTCACAAGAACATGTCAGACTTTCACAAGAACATGTCAGACTTTCACAAGAACATGTCCGACTTTCACAAGAACATGTCCGACTTTCACAAGAACATGTCCGACTTTCACAAGAACATGTCAGACTTTGACAAGAACATGTCCGACTTTGACAAGAGCATGTCAGACTTTCACAAGAACATGTCAGACTTTCACAAGAACATGTCAGACTTTCACAAGAACATATCCGACTATTGAAGCTTGTTCAATGATAGCGTGCACACGCCTTCACGCGCCTTGTGATGACCAGACAGCGGAATACAACCACTGCTACACCAACGATGTCCATGTCAACTTTGAAGGCTGCCTCTGACGGGAGCCGATGTTGTATTCAAGGCGTCACCAAATTGAATCCGCCTTGATATGGCCGCCCTTCGTGGTCGGCTGGGCGTTAAGCAAACAAACAAACCAAATTGAATGACTAAAAACCGTTGAGACTAAAACTTAATGTGCATGGGCGACGTTCTAAAGCAATGGCGCTAGCATTATGCATCACATTGTTAGACCGTGACAATAGACGAATTCCGAAAATAACTCCTTCAGGTGTGTATGGGCTGTGGGAGTCCTTCAGGTGTGTATGGGCTGTGGGAGTCCTTCAGGTGTGTATGGGCTGTGGGAGTCCTTCAGGTGTGTATGGGCTGTGGGAGTCCTTCAGGTGTGTATGGGCTGTGGGAGTCCTTCAGGTGTGTATGGGCTGTGGGAGAGTGACCTTTTCTTGCAAAACGGCAGACAATTAAGGGACCAATCACTAGCGAGCGTGTCTCAACGTGTTTCCAGCACACCCAAACAAACCCGACGGAGTTATTTCCGAAAATCGTCTATTCAGAGGTAGACGAATTCGTTCTCGGGGCTGAGAGATTCTAGGAATTAGAAAGTTTCACAATTAGCCTACATTTTGTTTCCAGTGGACATGAACTGCGTTCGCTGTCTCTGCCTCACACACACACACACACACACACGCACACACACACGCAACTAGATCAGCTGGGTCCATTCAAGAAGAAAGTTCAACCCTTCTGTCAAACTTTCTATCTCAAACTACACCCATGCGTTTCATGATCAACGCTGAACCCTGATAAAGAATCGCCGATACAGAAAAAGTGGGCTTGCCAATTCACCATTTTGCGCGGCCATTTAACAAATCAAAACACGACAAACCTGTGACGTCATATCTGGTCAGTCCTTTGCAAAAGATAAAAGTAAGAAACACGGGGACTGTTACTCAGAAAGCTAGTTCAGTGTACAGCTTTTATGTCTTTCGCCACAAAATGTTGCTGGCGTAAAGTGAATACGAAACAGAGAGGCTCAATATAGGCCACTGCCTTCCCGCTCATCAAATTCTGAATTGTCGCTCCGTACAACTACTGCTAAGAAATGAAAGTTGGTCACTGCATAGAACACAGAGAGCAGGGTTTCAACTTCAACAACACGAATTGTAATACGTTGGAGTATTTTATCCAAATCTTTGCAATCAACAGGATAACTTTCTGAACCCTCACTTGTTTAGATCATTGATAAATCAAAGTGGGAAATATCAAGACCAATAGCGGTCATCGTGTGTGTGAGTTTGTGTTTTTGTGTGTGTGTGTGTGTGTGTGTGTGTGTGTGTGAACGAGAGAGAGAGAGAGAGAGAGTGTGTGTGTGTGTGTGTGTGTGTGTGTGTGTGTGTGTGTGTGTGTGAGTGTGTGTGTGTGAACGAGAGAGAGAGAGAGAGAGAGAGAGAGAGAGAGAGAGAGAGAGAGAGAGAGAGAGAGAGAGAGAGAGAGAGAGAGAGAGACATATGGGGGGGGGGGGGGGGGGGGGATATGTTTCCAGTCTCGTTAACTCAAACTCTTTCCCTCAACGCAAAAACAGAAACAAAAACGTAAAAAGAGAGACATCATAGTATTAGAGGTTACCTGCGAAGCCTCACAGGTATAATTTCAGTGAAATGGAAAAGTCAGGTAAAACCTCAAGAGCATTGGTCAACAAAGTCAAACTTCACCCTAGGTCGGCCACTTGACCACAGAAATGACACATTAGTTGAAGTACAGTTAAAGACATTGTCACAGTTTCAGTGACACGTTTGAGAAAGTAACTTTGTTGGGCGCCTTTCTCAAATTGCAACCTAATGCGCCTGTGCTGGCCACAGCATTGGGGGGAAAAGTTGTGGTAGCCGCATTGCGGGAAGGTTCTGCTAAACCTTCACGAAATTCACGTGGAAACCGTGC
>NW_027127540.1:10000-13609 GCF_037325665.1 Littorina saxatilis | reverse complement strand
ACACACACACGGTCTCTATATCTCTCTCTCTCTCTCTTTCTTTCTCTCACTTTAAAAATGCAGCCCAAGACCCCCCCCCTCCCCCCCCCCTCCCCTTTCGTTAAGCTCAAAAGGCAGGAGCGATCGGAAACCATATCACAGGGGCAGAGATGGTAGCATTATAAGACGCCTTCCCCTCGGGATGCGAAGTCATCAATGTCCAACAAAAACGAAGACCGTTGACAGCGAGGGAGACTTGGTTCTGCTGAACTGGAGGGAAGATTGCTTCAGCGACTAGCACTGAAGCCGACGTTTTACAGTCAGAGAATCTTTTGGCAGGTCTCTTTATATCAATTAATTTTAACACGAGACATGGCACATTATTCTCCCTCTGGACATGAATGTAATTAGGCCATCGGGAGGTGTATCCGAATACGACGATGAGTAGACACCTTGACTGAGGAGCACGAAGCGAAAGTGGGTGCCGCCCAGGTAGGTTGGAGCCAGCCGCGATGTCTGATTGGTTGATATCACCACAAATGTCAATGTCAACCAATCAGACCCCACTTGGTTGACATCCACCCTTCGTACACCTCGGCCCCGGAATCGAGGACAGCGGAATGAGTAAAAAATATATGGTAAGCGGAGCCGCCTTCCTTTGCCCCTACCCCCCGCGGGTTAGGGGGAAGAATTTTACCCGATGCTCCCCAGCATGTCGTAAGAGGCGACTAACGGATTCTGTTTCTCTTTTTACCCTTGTTAAGTGTTTCTTGTATAGAATATAGTCCATTTTTGTCAAGAGTTTAGTCAAGCAGTATGTAAGAAATGTTAAAGTCCTTTGTACTGGAAACTTGCATTCTCCCAGTAAGGTAATACATTGTACTACGTTGCAAGCCCCTGGAGCAAATTTTTGATTAGTGCTTTTGTGAACAAGAAACAATTGACAAGTGGCTCTATCCCATCTCCCCCCTTTCCCTGTCGCGATATAACCTTCGTGGTTGAAAACGACGTTAAACATCAAATAAAGAAAGAAAGATCATTTTTCCCCTCAATACAAATATGGGAGGAAGCCTCATCGGAAGATGTAGCAGCTTATCCAAACCAACAAACAAACAATATTTTTTAAAAAAGCACCAAAAAAACCAGGGCCAAGACACATAATTATAATGAAGGTCGAAAAAAAAGAAAAAAAAAAAAAGAGCTCTCTTCCCTCCTCTCTCTACGTAGCAACACAAAAGTTCACCGGGAGGGTAAAGACTGCACATAGGAACCCCTGCCACCTATCACCAGGACCAAGGTATGGAGAAGGGAAAGTGGAATGAATAAAAGATGGAGAGTGCAGCTAGCTACTTCCGGGAATCCATGCAGAGACTCTCAGTAACTTCCTGTGGGAGCGAGAGGTTGCGATGTGTATTCAAAATTGACAAAAACGGAAATCCATGCCACCACCCGTCACGACCACGGAATCGAGGAGAAGAGAGTGGGATGAAAAAAGATGGTGTTGGAGGTGGAAGAGGGGGGGGGGGGGGAGGGGGGGTGTCTTTTTGTATCCGCTGACGCTGGAATGAAAACCGATGCGATGTCTCGTGTTCCTCCATGCAAATCTCACAGCGAGAGGTAGAAGCACGGGAGAGGAAGCACAGTATCCTTAACAAGTTTTTAAAAAAAATAAAAAATATAAAAAAAATAAAAGGGGGGGTAGGGGCGGGGTAGAGGGGGGCTGGGAGAAAAAAAAGGGGGTAAAGGAAAACCCCCGACAGCACCCACCAGTACCAAGGAATCGAGGAAGAGAGAGCGGAATGGAAAAAGATTGTGAGTGGTTCGAGCCGTCAGCCGTCTTGCTGAATCCACAGGACTTCTCCTTGGTGAAATGAAAACCGATGAGATAACCTGATGATCAGCGTATCGCTGCACGCTGTTCATTGGAAAAGGATGTCCGCTGGTCACAGAAAGAATTGGGGGAGATTGGAGAAGAGTTGAAGCAGATGGGGCCAGGGGATATAGGGTCAGAGTTTTTTTTCTTCTGAAGCCTGTCCTTAATTGAGCGAAGCCGACTTCGCGAAGTCTTTTTACCGTCTTCTTCTACTTCGGCGTTCCAGGTCTTTTTACCGAAAACTCAGCGCAGAAGCTTCGTATGGCCAGCTTCGAGAAGTATACTTCGCGTCGTTGACTTCGCCTAGTTAAGGACATGCTTATTTTAGGGGAGGGGAGGAGAGGGGGGATAAACGTTAACTTTAGGTCGTAAAAGCTCCTGTGTCTCGGAGTGTTTGTATGTTCGGAAACGCGAATTGATTTTCGTGTTTAGAACACCTGTTCCGTGAACTTGAAGTTTTCAAAATTGTTTTCGATTTGCGCGCTTGGAATATTCTGTACATTTGATGTTTGGAACGCCAAGATGATTTGCGTGACTAGAACATAATATAATCATACCCCTACTGTTTTTGAGTCACTTGAGAAAAAGTGACTCTATGTAATCGGTCAGTGTTAGTCTGTCCGGCCGGCCGTCCGGCCGGCCGGCCGTCCGTAGACACCACCTTAACGTTGGACTTTTCTCGGAAACTATCAAAGCGATCGGGCTCATATTTTGTTTAGTCGTGACCTCCAATGACCTCTACACTTTAACGATGGTTTCGTTGACCTTTGACCTTTTTCAAGGTCACAGGTCAGCGTCAAAGGAAAAATTAGACATTTTATATCTTTGACAAAGTTCATCGGATGTGATTGAAACTTTGTAGGATTATTCTTTACATCAAAGTATTTACATCTGTAGCCTTTTACGAACGTTATCAGAAAAACAAGGGAGATAACTAGCCTTTTCTGTTCGGCAACACACAACTTAACGTTGGGCTTTTCTCGGAAACTATAAAAGTGACCGGGCTCAAATTTTATGTGAACGTGACTCATTGTGTTGTGAATAGCAATTTCTTCCTGTCCATCTGATGCCTCATATAATATTCAGAACTGCGAAAGTGACTCGATCGAGCGTTTGCTCTTCTTGTTTTAAAATTTTCTGCACATCTTCCATATTTGTTTGTTGGGAACGTGGGACTATCTGTGTGCATTCATGTGCTGAGTTCCACCGTCGGTAATTTAAAAAACAAACATTTGTAGGACTCTTGCTTTAAGCGTGTTTTATTTACTTTTCGCTGTTATCGCCGTTTCACACACAAAAAACCAATAGAACGATAACAAGCAAAATGCTTATGGACACGTTCCAAAAATAATAAGCAATACGCATTTACGATGCCAACATGGAGAACAAGTGACATTATCACGTTTCATAATATATCATTAGTAGGACTCTTGTTCTAGGACATGTTTACATCCCGACCCTACCCCCCGCGGGTTAGGGGGAGTCCCATATTGGTTGGGACGAGAAAGAATTTACCCGATGCTACCCAGCATGTCGTAAGAGGCGACTAACGGTTCTGTTTCAAGAAACAATTAACAAGTGGCTCTATCCCATCTCCCCCCTTTCCCCTATCCCATCTCCCCCCCCTTTCCCCGTCGCGATATAACCTTGAATGGTTGAAAACGACGTTAAACACCAAATAAAGAAAGAAAGAAAGAACATCCCAACCCAGAAACGTTCGGCGACGAAGTTTGCTACCAGACTTGGTGCTCATTTTT
>NW_027127540.1:0-5000 GCF_037325665.1 Littorina saxatilis | reverse complement strand
AACACACACACGAACAAGAAACAACCACACAAACAAACAAAAACACATTCAAAAGCACAAAATAAAAACAATTAAAACAAGTCGCGTAAGGCGAAAATACAACATTTAGTCAAGCTCAGTCGAACTCACAGAATGAAACTGAACGTATTGCATTTTTAAATCATACTTTTTATATTTTCAATTTTCAGAGCTTGTTTTTAATCCGAATATAACATAATTAAATGTTTTTGGAATCAGAAAATGATGAAGAATACGATAAACGTAAATTTGGATCGTTTTATAAAAAAATAATTTTAATTACAATTTTCAGATTTTAAATGACCAAAGTCATTAATTAAATTTTAAGCCTCCAAACTGAAATGCAATACCAAAGTCCGGCCTTCGTCGAAGATTGCTTTGCCAAAATTTCAATCAATTTTATTGAAAAATGAGGGTGTGACAGTGCCGCCTCAACTTTTACAAAATGGCGGATATGACGTCATCAAAGACATTTATCGAAAAAAATGGAAAAAAAAAACGTCCGGGGATATCATGCCCAGGAACTCTCATGTAAAATTTCATAAAGATCGGTCCAGTAGTTTACTCTGAATCGCTCTACATACACACACGCACAGACACACAGACACACACACACACACACACACATACACACACACACACACACACACACACACACACACACACACACACACACACATACACACACACACACATACACCATGACCCTCGTTTCGATTCCCCCTCTATGTTAAAACATTTAGTCAAAACTTGACTAAATGTAAAAACGAAAGAAGTAAGACAGACATGAACAAACATACACATGAAAAGGTGCTGTCCAAAAACTCTGTGTGTGTCTGCTGTGGGCCGGGGGGGGGGGGAGGGCGAGGGGGGGGGGGGGGGCAAAGAATGATTATGAAGACAGATGAGTGAGTCTGGCTTTCCTGTCGCGAGACTTGGCACCAAATTCATCAGTCTCCAGCACCGGAATTTACTTTTCCGCAGTCGGGTATTATTTGGTTTGGGCTGAAAGGGTCATTTGTCATTGTTTGACGGGGGTGGTTTCCATTTTGCGACTGCTGCTTGTTCCCTTTGTGTGATCGCTCCTTTTGAGTTTTTACGCGGGGTTCGGTTTGTGATCCCCCCCCCCCCCCCCCCTCTCTCTCTCTCTCTCTCTCTCTCTCTCTCTCTCTCTCTCTCTCTCTCTCTCTCTCTCTCTCTCTCTCTTTAACGCGTTTTGATTTACCACACTTAGTATTACGCCAAAGATATGCTGTGCATTGTATATTCTGAACATATTTTTGTTGTACTACATGTTCGATTGCTACCAGCTTGTACTTATAATTACTTGCATAGTATGCATTTGATTTTATGAATAACCACATATGTTTGCTCTTCATGCCTCATCATCATCATCATCAACATCATCTTGATTAGTGCTTTTGTGAACAAGAAACAATTAACAAGTGGCTCTATCCCATTCCCCCCCCCCCTTTCCCTGTCGCGATATTGGTTTAAACAGTTTTATTCAGTTGCATAAATACAAAGCCGTAATTGAAAATTGTAATTAAGGGAGCACAACAAGATAAACTTATAAATGTGCTCTTAGAAACACACGAGTAATGTGGCGGACAATATTGTAAATGCATGATATTTAAACAAATGAAAACAAAAACAACAACAACGATAACTATAGCAACAGTGGTACGGAAATCTCACACACACACAACGCACACTCACACACACACACGTGCACACACACACACACACACACACACAAAAAACCACACACACACACACACACACACACACACACACACACACACACACACACACACACACACACACACATAGAGACACACACATAGAGACACAGAGGACAATCAGATACAGGGAAAGAGAGAGAGAGAGAGAGAGAGAGAGAGAGAGAGAGATATTGCATCCACTATAGATCAATTCAATGCTCTAGTAACAAAATGACTAAACATAATATGGTGTTAACAAAAACGTTTGCTGTCTAATATAAATTTCTGAATCTGATAAAACAGCGCTGTGTTTTCAGCCAAGGACTTGTCACTATTACCGTACATAGCACACAAAACAGTAATATTATTATTATCTGGTAGAGTATCAATAGTGGTTGCTCTAACATTCGTGTACAATGGACAGTCAAATAAAAAGTGTTCACAATTTTCAACATGAAAACCACACCTGCAGAAAACATCATTTGTCAAATGTCTTTTAAACATATCTGCATTTAAATCGCTTATCTCTAATCTTAATTTACAATGAATGATTTCTGCTTTTCGAACTTTAGAGTAGACATACGGGGGAATTAGAGGGTCATCTCTGGACAAAAATCTTTTAAAACAACCAATTGAATTCGTTTGTTTTATATGATCAGGTAATTCATTCCATAAAGATGTTGCAGAAGGAAAAAAGGAATGCTTATATAATTCAGTTCTACATCGAAACATTTGCCTATCATATGGTTTGCGTCGGTGGTACGGATTTACTGCTGAAATGAGAGATGGTAAGTAATCAAGTAAGTACACTGGCGCTAGACCATTAACTAATTTAAAATAAACGATCAATTTATGTTTTCTGCGCCGTTCTTGCAGTGTTGTAAAACCTGACTCATTGTAAAGTTTTTGATGGCTTGTTCCACGAACAGCTCCAATAATAGTTCTAATAGCATCTAGGTGCATTTTTTCAAGTTCAACTGCCAACATTGCATTGCAATTATCCCATATTACATCTGCATAGTCAAAATGAGGAAGAATAAAAGCCTTATACATAATTTCTAGTGCCTTGCGACTGAGCCGATATTTATAGGAACGCAAACATGCAACTAAAATACGAGCTTTAACAACTATAGAGTGTACATGATGATTCCATTTACAGTCATTTTGCAGATACACGCCCAAATGTTTATGAACAGTGGTTTCAATTAATATCTCTTCGCCAAATTTTAGCGGCAATGTTTCCGGTTGTCTTCTAGTAGAGACAGTCAATAATTCAGTTTTGGACTGATTAAAATTAACTTTCCAATTTTTTGCCCATTGCATTATCTGTTGTGCATCAGAATTCAAAATTTCAGTGCGTTCAAGTGTATTATCGAGGGACACGTACATACTCGTGTCGTCGGCAAATAATTTAATTATTGATTTAATATCAACAACAATGTCATTAATATAAACAAGAAACAGAAGTGGCCCCAAGACTGACCCTTGAGGGACACCAGAATGAACACAGCGGTAATTTGACATGCAACCTTTTATAACTACAGCTTGAGTTCTATCAGACAAATAATCTTTAATCCATTCTAATAACATATCTCTTATACCTATTGCGTATAATTTATAAATCAGACCACGATGCCATACTCTATCGAACGCTTTGGAAATATCAAAAAATATTGCTTGTGATGTACATTGCTTGTCCAAAGATTGACACAAATCGTCATATATACCAAGAAGTTGAAAGACAGTTGAGTCACCTGGAATAAAGCCTGACTGAGATACTGTCAATAAATTATGATCTGTCAAATACGTAAACATATGAGTTTGAATACATTTTTCCATTACTTTACCGATACAGCTTAATAAGGATATTGGGCGATAATTTGTGCATAGTGACTTCTCGCCTTTCTTGTAAACTGGGGTAACATGTGCCACTTTCCAAGCCTTTGGAAATTTACCTTCGGCTAATGATCTACTAAACAGTTTTGAAAGTGGATCAGAGACAACGTCTACGGCTGCTTTAAGAATCTTGTTATGAACAAGATCGGGACCAACTGCCTTGTTTTGGTCAAGGGATTTAATAATTCCAGAAACCATGTCAGTAGTAATGATAAGTGGAGGAGCGGATCCTGGGTGCTCTGGCAGGGTTGGAAAAGGATCATCTTCATCATCAACACAAGATTGGTTAACAAAAAATGTATTAAATACTTCTGCTTTCTCCTCATCAGAATAACAAATAATTCCGTTATTGTCAATTGGTGGAATTTCTGACTGTGATAGGCCTTTCTTAGTCATGAATTTATTTACTAACTTCCACCAATCTTTGTTACCAAAATGTATTTGCGAATTTATTCTATCATCCAATTCAATATCATATTCTTCTTTTCTTTTACGAATTTTGTCTACTAAAATGTTTCGAATGCGTCTGAATAACGCCCAACACCACATAGAATCTAAACGTTTAGCTAAACTGTGTATTATTTGTTTTTTCCTTATCAACTTTTTAATTCCCTCGGTTATCCATGGGGCATCTCGTTCATTTATCACAACTGTTTTTACAGGCATACAGTGCTTGGCAGTAGTCATTAGTATATCCGTAAATGATTCGACTGCTGCATCCAGTGGTTCTAAGTTAACAACCTCAGGCCAATCTAGATTTAGCAAATCATCTACAAATTTCCCAATATTGAGTTTTGAATAATTATAAATGGTGCGCTTGAATGAACGTTTTAAATTAACTGTTTTCTTTATTTTAACATACGGGCAAGAATGGTCACTGCAAACTGGAGGGAAAATATCAACTGCATCTATCATGTCTGGACATGGGGTTAATATCAAGTCAATAAGAGTGGATGAATGTTCTGTAATTCGTGTTGGTTCTGTCACGATTTGAAACAAACTATTAACATTTAATAATCGTTGAAGGTGAGGCGGAGGGTTGTTCATACAATCAGCATTAAAATCGCCAAGTATTATCAATTTCTGTGGTGTCCTTGATGCTGACTGAAATGATTCATCAATCAAGTCCCAGTAATTTACATTAGCATCTGGTGGTCTATAAAAAGTACCAACAAGAAGGGTCTCCTGGTCGATTTTGGTTTCCACCCATACCGCCTCTAGAGAAGGTATGCTCAAATCGTATCTGGGTTTGCATATCAAATCACTCTTCACATACACCGCCACACCCCCATGAGCATCACCAGGCCTATCGCATCTTATTGGTGGATGAAAACCATTCAGATTAATATCTTCATTATCAAC
>NW_027127539.1:0-2500 GCF_037325665.1 Littorina saxatilis | reverse complement strand
AATCTATAAATAGGACGATCTAGATCAAAATAAAAATTCAAATATCTCAACATTTAAGGGGTCCTAGACCACAATATTTTGCAGGGAACTTAATTTAGCATGTCTCCAGCTGTTGGTAAAGCAATTAGCGTGTATAGTCATCGAGTACATATGCCTTTAAACAAATGAAAACAAAAACAACAACAACGATAACTATAGCAACAGTGGTACGGAAATCTCACACACACACAACGCACACTCACACACACACACACACACCACACACACACACACACACACACACACACGCACACACACATAGAGACACAGAGGACAGATACACACAGAGAGAGAGAGAGAGAGAGAGAGAGAGAGAGAGAGAGAGAGAGAGAGAGAGAGAGAGAGAGAGAGAGAGAGAGAGAGAGAGAGAGAGAGAGAGAGAGAGAGAGAGAGAAAGATTGCATCCACTATAAAGTGGTTGTTGGAACGTTTGTTATTGACAACACAATACATTCACAGATATTTCGACCCAATGGTCTTTTAAGTGAACAGGCAAACAAATATGCACACAAAACTGATCTTGATAAAATAAGTTTTCGCCCAATCGTCAGGAAGCCGAGCAAATGAATGATTGAATTATTGATTGTCGTTCGGACGGAGGATGACATTTTCATTTTTAATAGGCATACTGTACAAAAGGGGTGGATTAAAAAACGACTGGAAACATAAAGAGCACAAACACAGACACAGACACAGACACAGACACAGACACACACACACACACACACACACACACACACACACACACACACACACACACACACACCCACACACACACAAACAATACACGTTCACACAAACACACACTCGCACGAACATGACTATGATTATAACAACGAGCAGGCACACTTTTTAAGTGCTCGACTGATCAATTATTGGTTGTTGTTCGGACGGAGGATGTGCTCGACTGATCAATTATTGGTTGTTGTTCGGACGGAGGATGTGCTCGACTGATCAATTATTGGTTGTTGTTCGGACGGAGGATGTGCTCGACTGATCAATTATTGGTTGTTGTTCGGACGGAGGAAGTGCTCGACTGATCAATTATTGGTTGTTGTTCGGACGGAGGAAGTGCTCGACTGATCAATTATTGGTTGTTGTTCGGACGGAGGATGTGCTCGACTGATCAATTATTGGTTGTTGTTCGGACGGAGGAAGTGCTCGACTGATCAATTATTGGTTGTTGTTCGGACGGAGGATGTGTAATGTGAAAGCATAAATACAAAATGCTTAATTGACTGACTTAAGAGTGATATTTGGAACTACATAACAAACCGTGTTTCAAGGAATAAGTACATGCAGTCTGACAGTTTCTGCAAAATGTATTTACTGCACATGTGTATACATGTATGCATTTATGTTTAGTTCTCACTTTCTTTATTTATTTATAAACTTGATGTTTTTCATTCATTTCGCCTCTCGTCATCTTGAAGTCGAACTCAAAGCATATTTTTAGATAAAGTTGCCATAGTTATTTGTATTCCTGTCTACCGCCAAGACCATTAGGTTGACGTACTTGTGCATGTTTTGTTTTGCCAATTATTAAACGTTTCACAAACTAACCTTTCTTTTTTTTAATTCTTTGTTGTTTATTCTTGAATGCAAACAATGAAAAAAATGAAATCATCTAACAGCAAGATCGCGAAAGTAATTAATAGGATCAAAAATACACACAGTAAACAAAAAGACAGGAAATCAAGATCTGTACAAGGAAACGTGAAAGAAAAATATGTATTGTGTAAAAAAAATTCCATCTCACACGGCATAAATAGATCCCTTGAGTCCGAGTCTGGAGATACGCGCGCGATATAAGACTTCATATATAATAATGTTTCCGTGGTATGTTACTATTCTCAATCGGCAGCTTATCTTCGACTTCTCATCTCTTTCGCCATCACATCGTTATAGCTGTATCTATTGCTTTGCGGAGTCGCAAGGCTAGTTTTACCTATTTATTATTTTATTTATTCACATCTCATTTGATATATCCATTTACTTATTTATTTACGTATGTATTTCTTCGTTTATGTTCTTCTTCCACCGTTTTTTCGTAATGCTGGCTGCAAAACAAACAAACACAGAAACAAACAAAAAATAAACAAACACGCAAGCAAACAGATTCAAAGAGAAATAATAAAACACACACTTTGAAGAGCGCCATCTCGGGTCTCGCAAAAAAAAAAAAAAAAAAAAAAAAAAAGGAGGGGTGGGAGGAAGACGGAGGGGGTATTCAGAAGTGGCGTTTTACTTCCTTTTACAGTCACCCTCTTTTCCATTCCACCTCAGTTGAAAAAAAAAGCGTCAGGAACACGGGGGGAAAGGGACACCACAGTGTTATAGCTTGATCAGGTGTTTGGGGGAGACGCAAGGCTGAATGGGAGGGGCGGGGGGATCGCTTCCCGACGGTCTGGTATTCATATCGCTACCCTGCTGCGGAGCCAGAGCGATTAGGGGACCCTCC
>NW_027127538.1:0-12608 GCF_037325665.1 Littorina saxatilis | reverse complement strand
ACGGCCTCAATCTTCACGCGCAAAGACGAGATTAATAGGTGCTCGGTTTTGGTATTTGAATTACATTACATTAAACCTTTGTTGGGTTTCATGGTCATGGCAACAGCCATAATAATATTACATGATGTATAATATCATATTTCAGCATATGTGAATTACATGTCATCATACTAAACTGTCATACATTTTTATTCCTACATTATTCTGATTGATCACAACCAAACCTACTATCATTGGACACATCCAAATGCAAGCGCCTGTTCTTGACAATTTCCCTTTGATCTAAATATAAAATCAGTGCAATTTCCTGGGTCGGGCTTTGCCACAGACACTCACGGTTTGGCCTGTAGGTAAAATGTACAATGTATTTTCTGATTTGTGCACAAAAGCTTTTTTTCTTTTTTCTTTTTTTTAACATAACAATGTTTAATGTCACTGTATGTTTAAAAGACCATGGTCATATTTGTAAAAAAAATGTTAAATTAGAAAATAAATAACATTTTGGTTCATGATTTTTCCTACACCTGTGCTAAAAATAAGAAATAAAAATGTCGGGTATATAAGTCACTCAAATACAGATAGGTATGAATGGCTCGGTTTGAGTTTGTTGCAGTTGACCCTGCACAATGCGACATATCATGTTTTTGTTGAACAATTTTGACGTCACCCCTCCCATAGAGTGACGTATTTCACAACTTCCTGTGTTACACAAACTCTGTGATGACCAATTTTGACGTCACCCCTCCCATAGGGTGACGGATTTCACAACTTTCTACAGATGAACAATTTTGACGTCACCCCTCCCATAGGGTGACGGATGTCACAACTTCCTGTGTACACAAACTGATGACGTATTTCACAACAAAATGGCGCTGCCCATGGTCAACCTCGAAACTATCCGTATAGAATGGGGGCGTCCTCGCCCCCATAATAAACAAGTCGCGTAAGGCGAAATTACTACATTTAGTCAAGCTGTGGAACTCACATCTTGAACACACGGCCAGTACAACTGGCCTTGACACGGAACGATCCAAGGGGGGCAATCTCAGTCATCTGAAAGAGGGAAATCCAAACGCAATCCGCCTTGTTCGATTTTATGGGCTTGGACGATAGAGAAAAATAAGAAAAGCAAAAGCTGGAGTCCAGTCTGGACGAAACTGCTATCAAGAACGCAGAATTGATTTTTTCTGAGGTTTTTTTTTTAGCCGTAAGCGCCATTTCTCATTTCGAATTTCTCATAACTGCTGTTCACAATGCGGCCGCAGTGAAACCAACAAAGGGGCCTCACTCTGGAAGAGTTTCCTGCTCCGATAAACATGGCGCTTACGGCTAAAAAAACCTCAGAAAAAATCAATTCTGCGTTCTTGATAGCAGTTTCGTCCAGACTGGACTCCAGCTTTTGCTTTTCTTATTTTTCTCTATCGTCCAAGCCCATAAAATCGAACAAGGCGGATTGCGTTTGGATTTCCCTCTTTCAGATGACTGAGATTGCCCCCCTTGGGTCGTTCCGTGTCAAGGCCAGTTGTACTGGCCGTGTGTTCAAGGTGTGGAACTCACAGAATGAAACTGAACGTAGTCCGCCGCTAGTGCAAAAGGCAGTGAAAGTGACGAGCCTGTTTGGCGCGGTAGCGGTTGCGCTGTGCTTCATAGCACGCTTTACTGTACCTCTCTTCGTTTTAACTTTCTGAGCGTGTTTTTAATCCAAACATATCATATCTATATGTTTTTTGGAATCAGGAACCGACAAGGAATAAGATGAAATAGTTTTTAAAACGATTTCGGAAATTTAATTTTGATCATAATTTTTATATTTTTAATTTTCAGAGCTTGTTTTTATTCCAAATATAACATATTTATATGTTTTTGGAATCAGAAAATGATGAAGAATAAGATGAACGTAAATTTGGATCGTTTTATAAAAAAAATATTTTTTTTACAATTTTCAGATTTTTAATGACCAAAGTCATTAATTACCGAAGTCCGGCCTTTGTCGAAGATTGCTTGGCCAAAATTTCAATCAATTTGATTGAAAAATGAGGGTGTGACAGTGCCGCCTCAACTTTTACAAAAAGCCGGATATGACGTCATTAAAGACATTTATCGAAAAAAAGAAAAAAACGTCCGGGGATATCATTCCCAGGAACTCTCATGTCAAATTTCATAAAGATCGGTCCAGTAGTTTAGTCTGAATCGCTCTACACACACACACAGACAGACAGACACACACACACAGAACAGACACACACACACACACACACACACACACACACACACACACACACACACACACACACACACACACACACACACACACACACACATACACCATGACCCTCGTCTCGATTCTCCCTCTATGTTAAAACATTTAGTCAAAACTTGACTAAATGTAAAAAGAACACACCTTTCGATCCAAGATTGGTATACCTGAATTATTAACGGACAAAATAACAAGCCTCATGATTTTGTTCCTTCATCCCAACGTCATACATGTATACACTCCCTACACGATACTTCCGTGATGAGCAAACTAAGAAGGGGTAAGTTTCTATGCATAAAACAAAAAATACTTACAATGCAGATCACTGCTGAAACTATTACCCTCGTTAAATAAAGAATTGTCATTGTCATACTCTTAGTCTATTTCCAGCCTTAATGACAAAGGCTGCATGGGCGTAATCAGTCTGTGTCTCTGTCCCGTCTCTCCAGTACATGCATTCTCTGGTAAGATGAGGAAAGGATATCTGTAAAAGAGATGAAAAGACCAGCTGCACGAGAGAGGCAGAAATGACCCTGCGGTTGTTAGGCTCTGTTGATGACGTACGTACATCCTCGTCAAGATCATCAAGAATTGAATTTTCAGAAAACAAATATAAATTGGATCGTTGATTATGTGCCCCTCTCACTCTCTTTCGCTCTCTCTCTCTCTCTCTCTCTGTCAGGGGCGGATCAGTTGCTTTGTAAGGGGGGGTGCACTTTGAATCGAAAGTGAATGTGATGGGCGCGAAGCGCCCGAATTTGCTAGGGGGTCCGGGGGCATACCCCCCCGGAAAAAATTTGGCTCAAAGAAGCAAAATGGGGCCATTTGGTGCCATTTGAACTTATAAATGATCATAGAATCAGCTTTCCAAATTTTTTTTTTTTTTTTTTTTTTGCTGGAGGGGGGGTGCACGTGCACCCTGTGCACCCCCCCCCCCCTCGTCCGCCCCTGTCTCTCTCTCTCTCTCTCTCTCTCTCTCTCTCTCTCTCTCTCTCTCTCTCTCTCTCTCTCTCTCTCTCTCCATTCAGCGTTTGGCCGCGGTCGAGTGCACATCGCAGTGGAGCTCTCTGTGCACAGTGGCTGAGTTATGTAGAAAACAGAAAATCCTACAGGTTTTTATTAACATCTAAAAGACAATCTTTTAAACAAAATAAACTTGCTGCTCTTGCCGAAAAAGCAAAAGACTCTAAACTCTTTTGGAGCGAACTTAAGTCCATTCGACAGTCGGCCGGTAAAACCCCAGATATTACTAGTGAACAGTGGTTCACTCATTTTAAGAATGTTTTTAGTGCTGATCTAGGTAACACTCAGGCTGGTAACGACGAACACTTGGTTGATCCTGAAAATACTGATATTGCTGTAGAATGTCTAGACATGCCAATTAGTCCTCAGGAAGTCGCCTCTGCAATAAAAAATCTTAACCCAAATAAATCTGCTGGTCCCGATGGGATTCTTGCCGGTATGTTAATAAACTCAGCCCAGCAAACTCTGCCGTTCATAGTAGAGTTATTCAACACAATATTTGACTCTGGTAATTATCCCGCTGCCTGGACAGGTGCTATTGTAGTTCCAATTCACAAAAGTGGTGATGTTGATACTCCTGACAATTACCGTGGAATTTCATTGCTTAGTATTCTAGGAAAGGTGTTTGCTACCATATTGAATAAACGTTTGTCAGGCTGGGCGAGTGAGAATAACAAAATCGATGAAGTACAAAGTGGTTTTCGTGCGGGTTATTCCACTATTGATAACGTCTTTGTTCTTTTTAGCATTGTGCAGAAATACTTACTGAAACGGTCTGGAAAGTTGTATGTATGTTTCGTTGACTTTCGTAAAGCATTCGATTGCGTAAACAGAGCAATTCTTTGGAACACACTGCGAAAAGCTGGGGTTGGTGGGAAAATGTTGAGGATTTTACAAAGTATGTATAAATCAGTTCGCTCGTGTGTGCGCTGTCCGGACAGCATTACAGATTTTTTCGAGTGTCCCATTGGTGTAAGGCAGAGGTGTGTCCTCTCACCAACATTATTCTCATTTTTGATAAATGAATTAGCCGTAGAGGTCTCTGAAAAGGGAATACATGGTGTTCAGCTGACTCCAGATGTCATTCAGATTTTAATCCTTTTGTTCGCGGACGATGTCGCTTTAACGTCCTTTTCGGCCTGGGGTCTCCAAAAGCAGATTAACATTTTAAAAAAACTTTGCAGACAACTTTGGAATGTCCGTCAATTTGTCTAAAACCAAAGTGATAGTTTTCCGCAAAGGCGGTTTTCTTGCTGAGCGAGAGCAGTGGAAATATGGTAATGAACGTATAGAAGTCGTTAATAGCTATAAGTATTTAGGTCTTCATTTTACAACTAAGTTATCACTCACGAAAGCTATTGGTGAGCTGGCCGTCAAGGCCAAGGTAAGAACTATGCAGATTTTAAGATGTCTCTTCAGACTTGGTGATGTCCCAAGTAGTATCTTCTTCAAGATTTTTGATGCCCAGATTCTTCCTGTTCTAATGTATGGGGCAGAGGTTTGGGGCTTCCAGGCTTATGGGGACATTGAGAAAGTGCATTTATTTGCGTGTAAAAGACTTTTGCGTGTGGGGCAACAAACCCCAAACAGACTGGTGTATGGTGATCTGGGTAGACACCCGCTATTCATTAACTCAGCAATCAGGGTGGTGAAGTACTGGTTACGGTTGATTGCTATGCCACAGGACAGACTCCCTCGTAAAGCGTATCTTATGTCATGTGCTCTGTGTGACTCTGGTAAAAAAATCTTGGTCTTTCTATTCAAAGAACATTCTATGCGAGAATGGCTGTAATGAAGCATGGCAGCAACAAAGCGTTGGTGACATTGGTAATTTTCTTAGAACACTAAGAGAAAGACTCATTAATCGCTTTAAAGCAGATTGGGATAATGATATCCAGACGAGAGAGAGATACGTGTTCTATGCCAAGTTTAAAAGATCGTTTAAGATTGAGAATTATGTGGATTGTAGCCAGTTACGTTGCTTTAAAATTGCTTATGTCCAATTCAGATTTGGTATATCACCTATAAACTGTCACAGGATGAGGTACAAACGCGGTGTAACCCCTCAACAGTTATTATGTCCAGTATGTAAGACTGAAAACGAAGACGAAGAACATGTTTTATTGAACTGTACTGCATATGACGAGTTCAGAAGTGAGCTTTCTGTTTTTGCAGCCAATGACGATGTGGCAACAATTATGAGTGCGGATGATGATAAGAATGTCATGGATGTGTCGAACTTTCTGTATAAAGTGTTCAAGAAAAGATCTCAATACATTAGTTAAGATGATCACCATTCAATCCTAAAAACACGGTATTTCACGTGTGGCATGTTTGTCTGCCGGTTCTGTTGTTTTGTTTTTCACTGTTTTATTGTTGTCTTTATTCGGCTCCACTGTGGACACATGTACTACGCTGAATTTCCCTCCCCCCATTTCCCCATTGAAATGAGCCTTGTGTTTATTCAATAAATGTTCAGAGTTCAGAGTTCAGAGTTCTCTCTCTCTCTCTCTCTCTCTCTCTCTCCCCCTCTCTCCCTCTCTCTCTCTTTCTCTCGCTCTATTAATCACTCTCTCTCTCTCTTTCTCTCTTTCTCTCTCTCTCTCTCTCTCTGTCAGTTTCCCTCTCTCTATCTCTCTCTCTCTCTCTCTCTCCATATGTCTGTCTCTCTGTCTCTGTCTGTCTCCCTGTCTGTCTTTGTCTCTCCCTGTCTCTGTCTGTCTGTCTGTCGGTCTGTCTAGCTCTCTCGCTCTCTCTTTCTTTCTCTCTCTCTCTCTCTCTCTCTCTCTCTCTCACTCTCTCTCTCCCCTCTCTCTCCCTCTCTCTCTCTCTCTCTCTCTCTCTCTCTCTCTCTCTCTCTCTCTCTCTCTCTCTCTCTCTCTCTCTCTCTCTCTCTCTCTCTCTCTCTCTGTTCCTGCTAAAACTAAAATGTTCAATACAGAGAGAAATAAGAACAAGAACAAGAACAAATCTCTGTGAGAGACACAGAGACAGAGACAGAGAGAGAACGAACCACCCTAAGGGAAATACGACTAAAAAAGGACACACCTTCTCCAGTGATTAAGGCCGTAAGAAAAACAATCAATGGATCATTCTTGCAGCGAACACTATATTTACCCAAGCGAACGCAAGTGAGCTGTAGCTTTACCTAATCAAACGCAAATTAAAAAAACCTATATCAGTAGGCCAGAAAACACCATGAATAATAGATCACTTCCAACACAGATTACGACATTTTAAGAACAAAAACACGTTTTTCCTACTCATGCTTTCCTATTTCCGACTTACCTCAAATGAAAACGCATTATGTGGGTTGAGACTTTGTAAAGTGTATAAGTATATTCGATGTGTATTATAATTTGACTTTGAATTGTGTACAGAATAATTCATTCATGTATGGTTTTGTGAGGCGTTTCGAACTATTTCAGGATTTTCCCCATATAAATATCCTTATTATTATCATTATTATCATTATCTATTGTATCTTCCAAAAATCACTTCGACACAATTAATGAATAGATTTACGTATACACAAAATTTAAATATCCATTAATCAATTAATCAATTAATAAATCAACCAATTAATGTATAAATCAATCAATCAACCAAACATTGACCGTTCGATTGACAAATCGGTAAGAGAGCAAATAGATCAAGAAGTCATTTAAATCAATCAGACAGCCAATCAGTCAATCAATCAACCAACCAATCAATCAATCAATCAATGAGTCAGGCAATATAGCATTCTTTAAAAGCGTCTCTGAGAAGGGAATTAAATTTGTAACAGTTTCATCTATAAACATTGAATATTTGTTTCTAAGAGCACATTTGTGACCCTCCACCACGAAATGAGTCGCATGTCATCTTTGCATGATTTTCATATGTTTACATTTTCCTAAAGAGTTGCATATGCTCTATCAAGTGGTGAAAACCGTTTTAGAAAAGAGCGAAAACTATTTGAGTTATAAGCTTGTGACAAAGGTGACCCTCACACTGTTACCAGACACTCCCCGGACTTATATTAGGCATAGCGCAGAACCGCGCGAGGTGACATGCGACTCATTTCGTGATGGAGGGTCACATTTATAAGTTTATCTTGTTGTGCTCCTTTATTACAACATTCAATTACGGCGTTGTGTTAATGCAACTGAATAAAAAAAACCTGTTTAAACCATCTATAAACACATGAGGATGAAAGTCGCTGGTTCATTTCAATGCTTGTTGTTTTTTCAGGTGCCAGAAGATTGGTTCTGATTATTTTCGCTTTCTCCATTACACATGTCGTATGCATTCAGAGCGCTTACTCCCCTTTGGTTATTTGATCTCTAAACAGCGCTCCGCCTCATTTGTTTAAGGAAAACAATTTAAAAAAATGGGATGATTAATGAGATGAGGATGATTATAATGATGATGCTATTGTTTAAGATTCTATAAACACAGACTTTAAGTATATCAATCAAAAGAAGAAAGGGGGAAAAAAGAGAAAGTAATGTTCATGAACATTAAATGACCATCAGTGAACACTATCGGCTGCGATTAATGAATTATTCATTGTCATAACCAATAGCACGCTCATCAGTATGATCAGAAAGACCCCTTACCGTTGATTAACTGCTGATTCGCACGCTTTCACGGTAGCGGTCTCTCTCGTGATGTCCTTGTTTGTCGTCACCGTGAATTAGCATGTCAATGTATTAATCATTTTAACTCTTCAGGTCGACTAACACTCCTCACACCAAGCTATGGGGCAGCACTCAGGACCTGGAAATGACAGCCCACTTCGTCAACATCACGGGCCAAAGAATCTAGACACAGCGGGCCATCGTCGAACGCTGAAGAAGAAGACTAACACTCCTGAGGGTTTTTTCCTCCATTTTTATGTCATAAAGAAAGGTATAAAACGGTCTGTTTTATTTTGACTGGAACTCGATATGAGGCCACTTCCGCTTTTAGTTTTTAGCATAAAAAAGTCGTCGGTGCTCAATTTAACGAATGTTCTCAACTAAAAAATAACAAAAAGAAAGAAGATATTTCCAGTCTCAATTTTTTTTTTAAATGACTCATGATAACGAAACGGATTGGGTTTTTTTGGTTTGTTTTACTCAATACAACGCCAATCCCATTTTTTAATGTACCTATCTTGACAGTGACGTATACGAAGCTCTAATTGCGGATCTTAGAAGTACAAATCCTGGGATCGATACAGACCTATGCCGCAAGCTCTGGACCAGTGTGATCAACACATTACACAAACGTCTCCTCACAGACTGGCTTCAGATTACTTGCAGCTGAATATGCACTTTGCTTACAGGACACCACAAGTAGATTCATTTACTGATTGTCACTTACTTAATCATTACCGATTGTCACTTATTTGATCATTACTGATTGTCACTTATTTGATCATTACTGATTGTCACTTATTTGATCATTACTGATTGTCACTTACTTGATCCTTACTGATTGTCACTTACTTGATCATTACTGATTGTCACTTACTTGATTATTATTGATTGTCACTTACTTGATCATATTACTGATTGTCATTTACTTGATCATTACTGATTGTCACTTACTTGATCATTACTGATTGTCACTTACTTGATTATTATTGATTGTCACTTACTTGATCATTACGGATTGTCACTTACTTGATCGTTACTGATTTGCAATTACGTGATCATTCCTGAATGTAACTTATTTGATCATCTTATTTAAATATTTCTAATTGTCATTTACTTCCGTAATACTGACTGATTGTCACTTTCTTGATCATATTACTGATTGTCGCTTACTTGATCATTACTGATTTTCACTTACTTGATCATTCCTGATTGTCACTTACTTGATCATATTACTGATTGTCACTTACTTGATCATTACTGATTGTCACTTAATTTATCATATTACTGATTGTCACTTACTTGATCATTACTGATTGTCACTTACTTGATCATTACTGATTGTCACTTACTTGATCATTACTGATTGTCACTTACTTGATCAGAGAATCCATGCCACACATTAATCTGCTCATGGTATCTGAGCCGCTCCTGGTCTCAGCGCCAGCAGGGAAAGAGATTTGTCAATGCCGTCTCCGACGTACACAACAACTGTACACTGATAACAGCACGTGAGAAATCAAAGTGGTTGACATAGATTTGACTGGTAGGACAGAAGCGAGCAGCACGTGGGGCTACACAAGTGTAAATACAAATGCATCGCTTTCTTGCCTCCTCCGTATATAACGTGCTTGCCGCTGGGCTTTTCTTCACGTCAACTTCCATTCACCCTCACTGCCGCCGCCGGCCGATGCCATCGCCGGCTTCCACTACCCCCCCCCCCCCCCCCATCACTTCCCCCATCTCCACTATCACCGTCATCATCACCGCGACAGCCACCACAACCCCACTTCCGCCGCGTCAGTACTGTCGTAATCACCTACGCCTTCACCGACCAACCCCGATATTACCATCACCACCACCACTACAGCAACCACCACCACCACTACAGCAACCTCCACCATCACCTCCACTCAGGGTAATACCAGCGGCGGTATAGTTGCAGCGACCGCTCGTTATCAAAACAGATGTGTGTGATTTGGATGCTTGATGTCTGGAGCCCTCGCAGAGTTGCATTATTACAGTGATAGAATTACCTCAATTCAGTCATACAGCGGCAGTCGCTGAACCCGGCTGCAGACTATGTATTTAATGGATGTTACTTCTTAACAGATTATAATCTTGCGTTGTTTGCACTTTCTCTCGTGCTTATGCTGCATGAGGAGTTTTCGTAAAGCATCCTTCTTATCGCGAAAACAGTTCAGCACAACATCTCTGATCAGACAGGCTTTTGCATGGGCTAGTTACATCCCTTCACTTGGTCACATACCAACAATCACCACACTGACTGCTTGCCGTGACGAGTTGACATTTTGTGATGCATTAATGACTTAAAAAGCCACTGGTTGCCTTTACAAACTTCATTCATTAAAAACATCCCACTGTGCAAAGACAGCTTCCATACTGTAATTGTTTTATACGTGACCAAATGAGGAAATGGTCATATCCTAGATCTTATCCTATGTAAAAGTTTTATACGTGACCAAATGAGGAAATGGTCATATCCTAGATCTTATCCTATGTAAAAGTTTTATACGTGACCAAATGAGGAAATGGTCATATCCTAGATTTTATCCTATGTAAAAGTTTTATACGTGACCAAATGAGGAAATGGTCATATCCTAGATCTTATCCTATGTAAAAGTTTTATACGTGACCAAATGAGGAAATGGTCATATCCTAGATCTTATCCTATGTAAAAGTTTTATACGTGACCAAATGAGGAAATGGTCATATCCTAGATTTTATCCTATGTAAAAGTTTTATACGTGACCAAATGAGGAAATGGTCATATCCTAGATTTTATCCTATGTAAAAGTTTTATACGTGACCAAATGAGGAAATGGTCATATCCTAGATTTTATCCTATGTAATAGTTTTATACGTGACCAAATGAGGGAATGGTCATATCCTAGATCTTATCCTATGTAATAGTTTTATGCGTGACCAAATGAGGGAATGGTCATATCCTAGATCTTATCCTATGTAATAGTTTTATACGTGACCAAATGAGGGAATGGTCATATCCTAGATCTTATCCTATGTAATAGTTTTATGCGTGACCAAATGAGGAATGGTCATATCCTAGATCTTATCCTATGTAATAGTTTAATGCGTGACCAAATGAGGGAATGGTCATATCCTAGATCTTATCCTATGTAATAGTTTTTATGCGTGACCAAATGAGGGAATGGTCATATCCTAGATTTTATCCTATGTAATAGTTTTATGCGTGACCAAATGAGGGAATGGTCATATCCTAGATTTTATCCTATGTAAAAGTTTTATACGTGACCAAATGAGGAAATGGTCATATCCTAGATCTTATCCTATGTAAAAGTTTTATACGTGACCAAATGAGGAAATGGTCATATCCTAGATCTTATCCTATGTAAAAGTTTTATACGTGACCAAATGAGGAAATGGTCATATCCTAGATTTTATCCTATGTAAAAGTTTTATACGTGACCAAATGAGGAAATGGTCATATCCTAGATTTTATCCTATGTAAAAGTTTTATACGTGACCAAATGAGGAAATGGTCATATCCTAGATTTTATCCTATGTAAAAGTTTTATACGTGACCAAATGAGGGAATGGTCATATCCTAGATTTTATCCTATGTAATAGTTTTATGCGTGACCAAATGAGGGAATGGTCATATCCTAGATTTTATCCTATGTAAAAGTTTTATACGTGACCAAATGAGGAAATGGTCATATCCTAGATTTTATCCTATGTAAAAGTTTTATACGTGACCAAATGAGGAAATGGTCATATCCTAGATCTTATCCTATGTAAAAGCCAGGCCAGATTTCAGACGGTGTGCACAAAGCGAAACTGGGTACCACACAAATGGGTGGTGCCCAGCTACGGGTCCGGATTGGTTGAAATTGAGATCTGTTGTGATTTCAACCAATCAGACCCCGCGGCCTCTTCCTACCCAGTTGGGTGGCACCCAGTTTCGATTCATTCACTTCAACCCTGTTTTCACAAGAAGGAGTGTTCCTTTAAATCGTATTACTTCTCTGCGAAACACTAGCGTTACAGAGTATTTCATGAAGTTTTACAAAGGCACATGCAAAGATATCCGTTTTGCATATTTTGAAATTCCAAGTATTCCAAAGCCGTCAAAGACTACGACGTCGACAAAACAACAACAGCAGCAGCAACAACAACAGCAGCAGCAAAAACACAACAACAACGACGACGACGACAACAACAACAACAACAACAACAACAATAGCAGCAGCAGCAGCAGCACAAAAAACAACATTAACAACGACGACGACGACGACGACAACAGCAGCACTGAGCAGCAGGGGGACGAGAAATTCAACAGAAAAGGCAAAACCAAAAGAATGGTAACCTATAAAACCTCACCACAAACCCTATGTCCTTCCCATTCCAACCTACCGCCCCCCCCCCCCCCCCCCCCCCCTTTTCCATTCCAACCCACCGCCCAACATCTTTCGTATCAAAATCCAACAAGGCATATATATATATAACGTTCAGGTGGTCTGGAAACCCTTTCCCCCAACCCCTCACGTTGTAGTATATAAATCTATTATTGGTTTAATAATTTCATAATAATTGGTTTCCAGTAACAGAAAGTAATTGTTGTGCGGTCTATTGGCTGAAAGGTGTATGCGGGGAGAGAGAGAGAGAGAGAGAGAGAGAGAGAGAGAGAGAGAGAGAGAGAGAGA
>NW_027127537.1:20000-23384 GCF_037325665.1 Littorina saxatilis | reverse complement strand
GAGAGAGAGAGAGAGAGAGAGAGAGAGAGAGAGATACACTCGCACAAACACACATTTGCTTTCGTTTCATTTTCGTGTCATCTTTAAAATCCGGTTATTTTCATAAGCAGGAGTGTGTGGTGTGTGTCAGTGGGTGTCAGTGTGTGTCAGTTTTTGTTGTGGTGTTGGCGGTAGTGACGTAGGCACTGCTGATAGTAGTGGTGATGGGGGTGGGGGTCGTGGCAATGTGTGTGTCAGTGTGTGTGTGTGTGTGTGTGTGTGTATGTGTGTGTGTGTGTGTGTGTGTGTGTGTGTGTGTGTGTGTGTGTGTGTGTGTTTGTGTGTGCGTGTGTCTGTGTGTATGTGGCGGTGGTGGTAGTGGGAGTGTACTTGTATGTCTGTCTGTGTTTAGTTTAATATGTGTGTGTGTTATTCATGCATGTGTGTCAGTTTCTGTGTCTCTCTGTTTGTGTGTATGTATATGTGTGCGTGTGTATCTGTGTATGTGTGTGTGTGTGTGTGTGTGTGTGTGTGTGCGCGTGTGTGTGTGTTGATGTGTGTGTGTGGGTCTTTGCGTGTGTTTGTGTGTGTGTGTGTGTGTGTGTGTGTGTGTGTGTGTGTGTGTGTGTGTATCTGTGTAGGCATCTGTGTGTCTCTGTCTGTGTCTGCCCGTGTCTGCCTTTGTGTCTGTGCGTCTGTGTTCGTGTTTACATGAGTGTGCTATTTTCTTTGGGTAGGTGGCTGTTTGCCTTTTTCTGTATTATATTCTCTGTACCTGTTTGTCTCTCGATTGGTCTGTGTTTGTGTAACCAGGTTCGATGAACGAAGGGCAAACAAAACCGATTCCTGATCAGCCATTCGTGACCAGGTTCCAAGAAGATAAAAACTTAATCAAGTCAAGTCAAGTCAAGTCAATATTTATTTGTAAAAAAACCTAGGGTTACATGAATTCTAAAAACAAAATTGCAATAAACACGACAAAAACAAGAAATTTCTCCGAGGTAGAAAAAACACCCCCGTCAAAGGGAAATAACCTTCTCAGTTGGTGGCAGTGAGAATGGGTGCAGTGAGAATGGTTATTTCCCTTTGACCATTATAATGTTTCTCTATAAGTCCTTGTAGAATCTTAATCCACCAATAACTCCCTAACCGTGTGTTTGACTGGTCCCAATTTTTGTAAGGACCGTCTCAGGAATGTATAGAACCTGTTCACCAAGTTTGGTGACGATCGGTCCGTTCATTCTTGAGATCTATATGCGAACACAAACACACAAACATACAAACAAACACACAAACATACAAACAAACACACAAACACACAAACAAACACATCGACCGAAACCTATACACACCCCTATACCGGGGGTGTAAAAACCTATACACACCCCTATACCGGGGGTGTAAAGATATGTAATAATGAGACACAACACTTCAATCCATATCAAGTTGATGTTCTGATAAAATGTGTTAGGGCCGAACTCACTGGACTATCACTCACGGACACAAAGACGTACACGTCTTTCTATTTCCATTCCGTCCACAAACGATGTGACATCAGCAGAATATATAACCGGCATGGTATTCTATATTCATGTGTCTCTCTTCCCTCCTCCTCTCTGCGACTGTAGTTAGATTTGTGTGTGCATAACTATGCAGTGCATGCGCTTTTCCTCATACAGACCCTTCATTATTGCTTGCACTGTAACTAGTCCTGTTTTTCTGCCTTTTTATTTTTTATTTTTTACTTTTAAGTTTATCTTTTGTAATTGTTTTACGTTTGTATATGCATGTATATAGGATCAGATTAGTACCTCTCTGGGCGAGGGCTGGTTGAAAAAAAGCTCGTTATATTGCTTATACCACAACCCTCGTCAAATAAAATTTGATTTGATCTGATTTGATTTGACTATTTGTGGCTGACAATCGTGTTATTTAAAGCTCTCGTTTTCTAACTACCCCATGCTCTACCAGGCTGATACTAAGCGATTATTATTTGATGTGGTTCTGTTTAGTTTGTTGATGAACATGGCTTTTCTTTGACACTGTTTACTTGGCAATACCCGATTCTCCAGCTAGTCTTTCTTTAATCACTGTGTTTATTTACACGAATAACAGGATAGCCTGCAAGCTTTTGATTAAAGAATACATTCAGACTAAGGATAATAGTTATGCGAGACAGAAAAAGCAGTGTGTGTGTGTGTGTGTGTGTATATATGTGTGTGTGTGTGTGTGTGTGTGTATATGTGTGTGTGTGTGTGTTTGTGTGTGTGTGTGTGTATGTGTGCGTGTGTGTGTATGTGTGTGTGTTTGTGTGTGTGTGTGTGTGCGTATGTGTGTGTGTTTGTGTGTGTGTGTGTTTGTGTGTGTGTGTTTGTGTGTGTGTCTGTCTGTCTGTGTGTGTGTATGTGTTTGTGTGTGTATGTGTGTTTGTGTGTCTGTCTGTCTGTGTGTGTGTATGTGTTTGTGTGGGTGTGGGTGTCTGTGTGTGTGTCGTTTAGGTTGTTGTTGTTATTTTGTTATTGTCGTTTTTTGCATTGCCGGTGAAGTTGAAAAAGCGGTAGTTATAGGTGTCACTCAAAAGACCTTAGAAAGAGTTCATATACACGATAGCGCTTCTCCACAAGAAATATTTTTTAAAGTCAGGCTTAGACAGCTTTTTTAAGGGTGGGATTGAATTGACAAGGAAAAATTCACCGACAAACAAACTTGAACTTGCCGTAAACACTCACAGTCACTCTGTGCATTGTTGGCTCACGCTTGTAACACGTGATCCTTGGATTGGCAAACATCGTACGTGCGCCTGCGCAGTAGCGCATGACCTGATCACCAGAATTATCAAGGGAAGCAACTTGATTTTGGTTTGTAAATCTCGAGTAATTTCTGAGAACAGTTAATTTCCTTGTAAGCAAGTTTCAAGGTAAGGAATCACACATGACTTTTGCTCTTAAGAAAACTAACCTGAACAGCTTTGCTGTCGATTTGTTGTTGTTGTTGTTGTTGTTGTTGTTGTTGTTGTTGTTGTTGTAGCTGTGGTAGCTGTGGTTGTAGTGCTGGAAGTGTGTGTGTGTGTGTGTGTGTGTGTGTGTGTGTGTGTGTGTGTGTGTGTGTGTGCCAGTGTCTGTCTGTCTGTCTGTCTGTCTGTACTTGTGCGTGCGTGTGTGTGTTTTGCAAATAGTTTTTAACATTATGTAGGTGTAGGCAACACCAACTATATACACGTCTTGCGGACTTAGCCCTCCTTGTTACAGAATTAGAACACCTTATAACATATTAAAAAAAAAGGTGATTCGAATTAACAATGGCTTTTCTTGTATTCAACGTTTTTGAATTTAGAGCTTTGACATTCCACCTATACGTACTTTAAAGGCCAACATCCGAAAGAATTTTTCTCCTGGAGCGACCTAA
>NW_027127537.1:0-12500 GCF_037325665.1 Littorina saxatilis | reverse complement strand
TCCTTGGCCAACCCCTGCAACAATTTCTTAAGTACAAAATTGTCGGTGGGGTCCTCCCAACCGTCCAGCTTGTGTTTACAGCTTACACCTGCTAAGTAAGTTCTAACTGTTGCTGGCGCACAGTGTTGTAAAGACAGAGACGCTGCAAAATGCAATACCTGTGATTCTGGTGCAGGCCAGCTCTGGGGTAGCCCAAGAGAGTCCCTAAATGCCTCGAACCGGTGTACACCTTGTTCATAAGCAGTATGGGTAGATGGCGCTATGGATTTTCGCACCAATCTTTTTATTTCTGCAGCAGTACCTGCCAGATGGAGTTGGGTACTGGTGTTGCCCTCAGATCTGCTTCTGGCGCCAAAAATCTGAACCTGTCCCGCTGCAAACGAGACAACGCATCAGCTAAGTTGTTGCTGCGCCCTGGAATATGCTTCGCCTTAAACAGGATGTTTCGCTCCAGACAGGCTAAAACAAAAATACGCACCAACCCCATTGAGGCTTTGGATCGTGAGGACTGCTTATTGAGGACATGTACCACTGCCTGGTTGTCGCAGTGAAACAGCACCTTTTTGTCCTTTAACTGCTCGCCCCACAACAAGACGGCCACCACTATTGGGAACAACTCCTTAAATGTTATGTCCCCATTTTCAGCTAGTCCTGGTGGCCATTCTCCGCAAGCCCAGTGGCCTTGGAAATAAGCTCCAAACCCCACCGCTCCAGCGGCGTCGGTGTAGAACTGCACCGATGTGTTGTCAACCCAATTCTCACTCAGCAGAACTGACACCCCGTTGTACTGTTGGAGGAAGTTTCCCCAGACGGCTAGGTCATTCTTCATGGCTTCTGTCATTCGGATTCTATGGAACGGTTTGCGTGCCCCCATTGTGGCATCAATCAAGCGCCTACAGAAAGCTCGCCCTGGCACCACTGCCCGGCATGCGAAGTTAAGCTTACCAATCAGCGATTGAATTTCTCTTAGCTTTACCTTCTTCCGCTTGTACATGAACTCACCAATGCTATCTTTTAGCTCGTTCAACTTGTCTTGAGGGATTCTGACCTCCATGTTCTGGGTGTCCACCATTAGCCCTAAGTACTTGAGGCAAGTTGTTGGCCCAACCAACTTGTCAGGCGAATAATCGCAAGACTTTTTCAAATCCCTGCTGTGCCTCTATGTATGACACCCCTCCCCCACAGAAGTCATCCAAATAATGAATCAAATTTTCAGAACCTGAAGCCTTATGTCCACACCACTCTAGAAAGGTACTGAACTTTTCAAACAAAGCGCAGCTGACGGAACAACCGAAAGGGAGCGCCTTATCAATGTAAAACTGCCCATTTACTTGCATACCCAGCAAGCAGAAATCATCAGGGTGAAGCGGCAGCAGGCGAAAAGCTGACGTAATATCAATTTTAAACAGATGAGCCCCTTGACCCTCATCATTTTTGTCACCGCGTCAAAGGGAGTGTATTCTACTGAACTGTATTCGGTTGGTATGCCGCTGTTTACCGATCCCCCATGCGGGTGTGACAGGTCAAAAATTAACCGATACTCCCCTGGTGTACTTTTTTCCACAAGGCCTACGGGCGATACAATGAGATTATCCATAGGTCTGTGGTCGTATGGACCGGCAACCCTCCCTAACTTGACTTCTTCTTTCAGCTTGTCCATAACAACACCAGGAAGCTTACGCGCGGAACCATGATTTTCTGCCCCCCTGGCTACTCTCGGCCCGGTATAAGGAATCCTTAAACCTTCAGTAAAACCTAAGCGCATAAGGTGTGCGTCTTTGGTATTATCGTACTCCGCCAGCCAACGATACAGTGCTTCTGCTTTTATTGGTGTTGCCGCAAGGGAAACCAGAGGGCCCTGTGCTGGAGGGGTGTGGACCACCTCACGTTCACATGTCCCTTGCTCTGGGCCGAAAGGACTGCCCTCCGCTGGCTGATGTGGTGGTAGCCTCCCCTTTCTTGTGACAACTGACTTCTCCATGGGAGGAGCTACCACAGCTTGAACAGGCGTGTTTGTATGAGCAGTTGTCGCGAGTGCATCCCCTTTTTCTGTTGAAATAATGGCACACGCCCCCACCTCTTTTGGCACTGTCCCCCCCTCTGGCAGACTGAGCTGGAGGTGACCTAACAAGGGATGAGGTCACACTTGCTGGCTTACAGAACAGCTGCAACCACAGCTGGTTGTCAATGTTTCCCCACGGGCGTGTTGGGTCTGCTTCCTTTACTGTGCGGAATTGCTGGTCATAGACCAACCAGCCATTGCCCGGGAAATCCCGGGCCGCTCCTCTGATTAATTCCGCATAAGCCAGCATATCCTGCAAGCATTCAGGGTGGGCCACCAGGTATACCGACATGTATATGTGAAACGCACTGGTCCACTGCTATAGGGACATTTCTCCTTTTCCCCTCTTTTCTTCCTTTGGGACCAGGCGCCCCTGGTCGTCCAGGACATAGGCCACTGTCTGCCTGTCCTCTTGCCTGTCCATAAAGGATTTGGCAAGGAGAATTGCCAGGTCGATCGATTTCCCCTCCACAATCTTCCTTCTGACATCATGTGTCACTGTTATAGAGAGGTGGTCCATTCTATGACCCCTGTGTCCCCCCGCCCCGTTCACGAAAGCGTCCTCTAAAAATCTTAGTCTCTCCAGTAATTCCCTTGTACCTGGATCGGTTCCGCTCGTGGGCGCTGAAGCGTGGACATCCGACGATGCACGTCGCTTCCTGTCTCGCCTCTCTTTCCTCATCCCACCAGTCTCGCTGGCTTGGTCCAGGCTGCCCATGGCCACAGTCTCGCTGGCTCGGTCCAGGCTGCCCATGGCCACAGTCTCGCTGGCTCGGTCCCGGCTGCCCATGGCCACAGTCTCGCTGGCTCGGTCCCGGCTGCCCATGGCCACCGTCTCGCTGGCTCGGTCCCGGCTGCCCATGACCACTTGGCCCTGTTCGCTGCTGCACTGGGCTGCGTGACCTCAGTCTGGCTGGTCGCCTGCCTGCCCCCCGGCGTTGAGGTCGTCCTCTCCCCGACATCTGTAACACTCAGACTATAAATAGTTGAATTACCATGTTATAACCCCGTGTTGTTTTTCCTTCGTCCGTTCCTGTAGTGGCAAGGTACAGCTCTATATGATCAAAGCTTTAGCCCCACCTAATTATTTAATGTCCTTGTCCAATATTTTTTAGTAAAACTTTTCCCCCCGAAATTTAACAATTAAATAAAATGTCTGAGTTTGATATTTAACTTCGCAAACATGTTGTGATTGCTTTACCTTAAAGGCACAGTAAGCCTCCCGTAAACCATCACAGAGCTCCCCGAGCGTCTACATACAGTACAAGCATACTTCCATTTGAACGCTCACCGAACGGGAACATCCTGGCTGCTTTCTGTCGAGCGTGAGAAATTTTCAAAGAATTTATTTTCGTGGACTTGGCCCTTTACAACAATGGCGCCTCGTTTTGGTGCTGGACGGCTGTTATGAATATCCCGGAAATCACGCCCGGACAGTAAGCCTCCCGTAAACCATCACAGATACTGTCAGGCTTTTACACACAGTACAAACACCCTTCCATTTGAACGCTCACCAAACGGGAACATCCTAGGTGCCCTACGTAAAGAGCAAGCAATTTTTAAAGAATTAATTTTGCAGATTGTCTCGAACACTTTTTGGACCCATCCTGAACTCAGGTCAAAAATGAGTTACACTGGCGATAGCCGTGGATCGATGATTATCAGAATGTTTTTGGACCGTGGTGCGTTTTTGCGCTAGACCTAACTTTTAAAATCTAAATGATAAATTGACAGCTTGTTACACAAACATTCTTTAATCATAAAAGAATTCTTTTTTCATCAAGACAAGATCAGTGCAATTCGAAGTTGTGAAAGTTTGAAAAAAAAAAGCCCGGAAGCAGGGTCACGCAAGGGTCGTAGCAGACGACGGTTTATGCGGCATATCGCCGTTCCTCTCAACAGTCAAAAGCCATCGCTAGAGTTCTTGTGAACCACAGCCGTTTGTTTCGTGCATAAAAACGTGCTATTGTAGATAAGCTCACATCGAGTCGCATTCAAATGACTAACTGACGACTACATTGTGAAAAAGGGAAACTGGATCACACGGGTTCACGATGGTTCAGGGGTAAGATAAACCACGCAAAAATAAATTCTTTGAAAATTGTTTGCTCTTTACGGAGGGCACCTAGGATGTTCTCAATCGGTGAGTGTTTAAATGAAAGGGTGTTTGTACTCTGTGTAAAAGCCTGACCGTATCTGTGATGGTTTACGGGAGGCTTACTGTGCCTTTAACTCAACAGTAAAAACTATGAACATGTACGGCTTGTTAGTGAATAATCGCATGCGAAGCACAAGAAAATTGGTTGATTAAAATCAACAAGGGCCCAAGCTGTGTTGTAATAGTTTTCCAGTTAGCATTATCTTTTGAAGTTATAAACTTGTTAACATACATTAAAGCACCAATATTTCCTTCGTGGTTTGCTTGCAGAATTCTGTGTATGTGCGTGTGCGTGTGTGGCAGTGTGAGACTAACAGTCTCTTGTCATGATCACAATTAACAGATATATGTACATTGAACAGACTTGTTACGTTGTTTTCTTGGTTTTTTTATCCTTTTGTGTTCTCTGCCTGCAGTAATAGTCTTGCCAGTACTAAGCTGATTGTTATATTTGGTAGGTTGTGAAGAAGCAGACATTTTGATGGAATATGCTGGCAATCAAACTCTGTTTCATTACAAACATGTACCATGTTTGCGTAAACATCTTGTCTTTTGCTTGGATTCAAACACTCTTTGGGTAGACTTGTGTAACTGTTCTGAACTGTGTTGGTAGTAGCAAGAGACAAATGAAGTCAGATGAACAGTTTGGTCCACAACTATAGTCTGGTTCCAAATCTTGCAGCAATTTTCAACATTATAAATCGAGAAAACTAGACACTTTAAAAGAAATGTTGTGCACAAAATTGTTTTGTTTTTTAATTACGAATCAATGTGTGCAACTTTCTAATTAACTTTCTTTCGTAAAGTGTACGTATTTTTTCCAGCAATAGGTGTGCTCCCTGTTTTTAGCGAACACTGTTTTCGTGGTGCACTAATTAACCTGCTGTGCTTTAAAAAAAGAATATCAAAAAATATTAAAAAAATACACAACGGCCATAGTTTCTCTTTATTTGAATGAATTGAAACTTTAAAAACATTGTTTAAGAGTGCAGATTAAATACAATCATTGTATGAAGAATTTGAGAAAAGTTGGTTTTACCTATTATAAGCACAGAACGATTCAATTTGGACACATGCTTATGAATATGATTCAAAAATAATTTGACACATACAAACCTGCCAACTGGCACTCCAACATTATTTACGAAAACGAAAACAGGTATAAACATTAACAAAAATACCTGAGGTCATTGTGGCAGGGGTGTACCTTAACTTTTTTTGCTACCGGCCAGGGGGGCCGGTAAATCAAAAATTGAACCGGCCCCCCCAAAATCCCAACCGGCCCCCAACCGGCCGGGATTTCTTCCAACCGCCCCAGTGGCTCGTCGCGTGCTAACCACATACACAAAAGACGTACATTCATACTTATTATGCATACATGTGGATTTGCACTACTAATAACTACCACAAACACACACAAAACTTGATGACTAAAATGCTATATTTTAATATAATGATAATTAACCTTGTTTTAATAAAGAATTTAAAATAAATGCCGCCACAAAGAAACAAGAAATCAAAACAACATTCACACCCTGTCACACAATCACACACTAAACCTCACTAAAAGTTACCCCCTTTATGTACCCCCTACCACACAATTTACAAAGTAATTTACTATGGAACTTTACTTACCACATAAATACACACTTTAATTAAACAAAAGAGTAAATCAGCAATTTTTTTTAATTTAAATTATGTTTTTTGTTGTGTAAAACCAAGTATAAAAAGCTGACTACAAAATTTTTTCTAAGTTGCTTTCTTGTTTTGTTTCTTTTTCTTTATGTGTGTGTTATCAATATTACAGTTAGATCAAGCAGAAGTATAAAAGTTGCATATCAGCCAAATTTACCACAGTTTAAGTCATAAATAATCAAAAGCACTATATTTCATTTCTATTTCCGAATGAAAACAAACAGATGTTCAGATTTCCTGAGCCTAGAATTGTTTACAGGTGATCTTTATGCTTTTGATGCAGAAGAGTTGCAGAGTTGCACCCCTTATCCTATTGTTGAAGGTCTGTCTTTTCTTCTTTATCACATAATTATATTGGATCGGGTTTTTTTGTTACTTCCTTAGTTGAAGTGAAATAATTGACAGCAGTAGTACTGTCACTACTTGTACTAAGTTGGTCAGCAAAGCTGGTGTTAACATATTTTAGAAAACGGTCTTAATGAGTATCCCTGCAGTCAATGACCTATACATTTCCCAGAAACTGGATCAGTGGTACATAGCAGGCACATTAAAGGAAAAATGCAGAGGGAGAATATGTTTGCTCTGGATGGGCGGTCAGATCAAAGGCAGATGCATTGTAAAAGCTGGTTGGCCTTGAGACCTGGGTCAATGACCTGTACTTGCAATCTGAACACAGCTGCCTGTCCAGACACTGACCTTCTTAACCGGGGTCAATGACCGAGCTTTTATCTGAGAGGAAACTGTTTTACAACATGTGAAAGTCTTTGAAGGATTGGTCAGCGCAGGATAAGATAAGAGAGGGGGTGAAGTGAATAGCGCAAAGAGGGGGAGGGATGGGAGGGGGGGGGGTGGTGGTAGCTATTTTGACTGCTGATGCATTGGCCAGCGGCTCGTGGCACTGGAGGGGTGATGACACGGTCAAGTGAGGCGGAGGGGGGTAACTGTCTAGCCAATGTGTCTGGCCTTGATTGGTGGTAGTTCTGAGTCCTTCTCAAAGTGGGCAGTAGAGAAGTGACAGATTTTGAGATCGCCCGCGAGAGATATTTGTTCGCCGGCCGTTCCGATTAACTACGTTGCCTAACGACTTTGTGCTTCAGCGAAATTTGAACCCGCCCGGCGGGCGATTTCAGAGGAATTTCGAACCCGCCCGACGCGATTTGAACCCGCCGGGGGCGATCGGGCGACCGCCAATATTCAGCCCTGTTGTGGGTCTCGAACCTGTGACCGCCGGGTCCGAAGAACAACGTACGCCATAACCATTACACCACGAAGGCTACTGGTGGAACTATACAATTTTGGTACATATTTCACGTTACGGAAACATGATTGGCAGCATTCGGGACACAACTTTGCAACGCTGAGGTCGTTCGCCCTCCAGTGAACTAGGTCAGGTCAATCTGACTCGTAGTATATCACGTGGGATTGAGTAACGTTACGGCTGCACACGTAGGCCATCTCTACTTTTACACCAATACACAGATCGACATCATATGGATTTAGTTCGATCACTATCTCGAATCTGACCAGGCTCACAATGGGATAAGGCCAGCGCCAAACTTCCACAAATACCAGAAATTAACAACCCGGGTGCTTTCCATTTAAAGTTAAAATTTTTTCAGTGAATTAATTTCTAATAACAAAAATCTACAAGTGTAAATTTGCAAAATTCTTTCCTTAAAACAATGTCCACCTCCAGTAAGCAGTCAGAATGTTAATAATGAGTAAGTGTCCAAGTGCAGAGATGGTTTATCATATGTAAAAGCACACACACACACACACACACACACACACACACACACACACACACACACACACACACACACACACACACACACACACACTAACACTAACACACGCACACACACACACTAACACACTAACACTAACATACACACACACCATACACACACTAACACTAACACACACACACACACACACACCACTACCAGCTACCACCAACAACAACAGCAACAAAAACAACAACAACAACAACAACAACACTGCTGTGTTATAAGCTTTCTCAAGCGCAAGAGACATCATGCTGTGTAATTCTACACCTGAAACTTATTCGGAAGGGATCTAACTGTTGGAAGAAATAACTCAAGATTTACCAACCAAAAGTTGCTGCCCTTGCTTTGAAATTTCTGTTGATTAGGCCATGCGTAACTGTATGTTGGGAACACACACACACACACACACACACACACACACACACACACACACACACACACACACACACACACACACAAAATAATGATGAATTTATGACCTTTCATGAAATAGTTTTGTTTTTAGTTTACTTGTGCCAGTTTTCCAGTTTGTTCAAAGCAGTGTCGTCTGTCTAGGTCTGGGGAAACGCCAATGAAAAGAGCCGAAGAATCCCCGAGCGTTTCTATTGGGTTTGCTTTTGATTATCCATGTATAACCTGCTTTCTGCAACTATGGTAACCGGGGATTTATTGCATGGGGAACATGAGATTTATTTCCCAGGTGTTTGTGAATGAAAACTCGTGAAAATGATGACAACAGATACTGTTCACAAGTGTGGTCGCTGCGGCAGAGACTGCCACTCTCGCATCGAGCTGCACAGCCACAGCAGGCGCTGTTCCAGCGCCAAATGACTTTTTCAGGCGCAGTTCCATGGCCCCTCCGGGACCGACGGATGCCGACGACAAGTATACAGGTAAGCTCTGTCGAACACAACGTGGTGCGTCTACTTTGCGACTGACGACGCGCCTCTTTCTGTGAATGTTTTCACGCGTCACGTGGGGCTTCCACGCTTTCGGCATGTCGCTAGAGAATCGGCTTGATCCTATTTTGACGCTTGCTGGGTAAAATGGCATGGTCACGTTTCCCGCTCAACGGGCCCTGCAAAAACGATCTTTCAAGGAACAGTCAGAGGAAGCGGCAAACGAGGAAGACAGGCAAAGAGGTGGGAGGACAACATCCAAGATTGGACAGGGATGACATGCAGAATCCCAGAGAGCGGTGGAGAACACCAGAGACAGATGGAGGAGATTGGTGGCTAAGTCTTTGCTGGTGCCCCAACGACATCAACAGAAGTCAAGGGATAGGAACTAGGGTAAAATCAACCAATCAATCAATCAGACGAGATGCTGGAAGAGGTACAACTTCAAGTCAACACGTAAACAACACTCGGCATCTAACGCTGTGTGAGTGTGTGTGCGAACCTCAGACACACGCAGCATGCATGGTTCCTGATGGTCACTTTTGTCCCTTATACTGTACATAGTTTTTCACGTATGTGTTTTGCGCGCGCGTGAGTGCGTATGTTTGTGATAATGTATTATTGTGCAATGTGTTTTATGTAGGGTGTGTGTGTGCCCGTGCGTGTGTTTGTGATAATGTATTATTGTGCAATTTGTTGTATGTAGTGCGTGTGTGTGCCCGTGCGTGTGTTTGTGATAATGTTTTATAGAGCAATGTGTTATTCATTGATATGTGTGTGATTGCACGTTAAATGATGTTTTGTTGTCGTAGTATTTTGATTGTACAGCGCTTTGAGCAGGGTTAAACCCTGGATACATGCGCTATATAAATATTATGCATTATTATTTAAGTTATTGAGACATCCCAGTGCACTAAGGGATTTATAGACCAAATCGTGAAAATTCATTATTGAACGAAGCGCATAGCGCTGAGTTCAATAATTATTTTCGAGATTTGCTCTATAAATCCCTTAGTGCACTGGGATTGTTTCAATAACGATATTGTCAGTACCGCCAGAGAAAAAGGAAGATTCAAAACGCACATTTTGCTACGCGCATTTGGATAGGCATAACTGTGTGGTCAGGTCGTGTAAGATCTACTTTTGTGCGGGCTGTCTCAAGTGTGTTGCGCTTTCGTCACACGCAAACTCTTGTTTTAATTTCTGTTGGTAAATAAAAAGTGATGATATTTCATAGAGACCTCATTTGAACTCGGAGAAAGTACTGTGCTCTTATTTATTTGCGAATCGAAACCTTCAGTCGAGCTTCGAGTTCGACAGATTGACTGTGCAGAGTGATGCCCCTTGAATTCAGTGACTCCAAGGACTGGTCGACGGTTAGCACATTTTCAAAATAAATGTGGTATGTTTCTCGTGTTGTATCTTCACTCATCGGGGAGTCTGGTACTAAATATGAACGGTAAGAATGCTCTGAACCCTACACATATTATATCGCCATCGGTTTTTTTGTCACATTTGCCCAACATGTTAATTGGCTGAGCGGGGTTTATGTCGTCTGCTAGGCTAGGGCAATCGAACCACTGCAGTCTCCTTTCAAAAACAAAAATTGCTCGTCACGCTGCACTGAGTCTGCACGCATGAGGCAGGCTGGTAATAAGTCTTATACATGGTAAGAACGTTCTGAACCCTACACGTTTTCGATTCCGATTGTTCTTGCCTTGAAATAATAATTCGGATACCATTCATTTACTGAACTGATGCAGTCGTATTTCAGTGTAGTCTGCTACGTATGACAGAGTCGATCGAGTCAGTCGACTTCCAAATGCTTGTCTAGCTGGTACGTTATCGGAATAATACTTGTGTTTTCTGTTAGCCGCTGGGAATTGTATACTAACTCATCATTTGGTAATGTGGATAATAAGCTACATGCCACTAACACGGCAAATGAGAAGAATCTATGCAAGTCGAAAATGAGATGAGACACAGCGGCTTCTATTTTTAGATCAGTGGGCTTTACTGTGGCACAGGCACATGCAATCTGTCAGGAAAAAAACACTTCTGCTTTAATTGAGCCGCAGCCGGCGCAGGAAATTTATGGTCATTTGGTATTGTGGAGAATATAAGCTACATGTCATTAATTAATTCTGAGGATGAGAGTACAGTCTCGCTTAGGCAAAGGGCGGAAGAATACGCTCTGTGGAAAAGTTAGCGCACTCCAAGAGTGCGCTAACAGTGTTAAGCGCATCGCCATTAGCCAATCAACTGGTTCACATCAGTCATGTGACACCGGTACTTACTGACAATTATTATTATTATTATTATGTTGGCGATGGATGAGACGTCCGTCAGTAACAGTGCAACGAATACGAATAATACGAATACGAATAAACTTTATTGTCATGAAACGTAGTGTTTATAAGACAAGGGAAGATAAATAACCAAATGATTTCATTGTTTCTTTTTTTGGAAGCAAGTATATATATATACAAATTCTCCCAATGTAGTTTGTACATTGTCTACTTGCAAAAGTTGACTTGGTACATAATATGAATATATAGATCGATTAATTTTACTCATGAAAGATTTTCGTAATTGGTTGTTTTCTATGCAGTTATCTAGAAAATGTATTCATCTTCTATTACTCCACATGTTTCACATAATCTATTTTCCCCAGGTGTATTGCTGTATCTACCAGTGCATGAACGCGCCGCGTTCGTGTTTGCAGGTGGGTGACCTGCTTAAGCTAGTCTTGTTTTATCCTCGTTAATGTACGTCAACAGGCACTCCTTACATTCTTCTAGCTGTATTTGGTAACTAAATATGATCGACCTATCGAGCCAAAATCGAAGCTGCGTCCGAATACCGCTCCCACATGACCGATAATTGTCTTTGTTCCACTAACAACTATAAACTCAGCCAGAAGAATGTAAGGAGTGCCTGTTGACATTTAAGAGGATAAAAACAAGACTGTCGATCATACCCAGGAACTCTCATGTCAAGTTTCATGAAGAACGGTCCAGTGAGTTTGTCTGAATCGCTCTACACACACACGCACACACACGCACACACACACACACACACACACACACACACACACACACACACACACACACACACACACACACATACATACATACATACATACACCACGACCCTCGTCTCGATTCCCCGTCTATGTTAACACATTTAGTCAAAACTTGACTAAATGTAAAAACGGGTACACAATTCCCACATAAGTATACCAATTTGTCCTTCTACATACAATTATTGTTTTGTTTAATTAACCCAAGCGTAAGGTCGTGGGTTCGAATCCTGCGCCTGGTTTAGGCTGGAGATTTGATTGATCTCCAAACTTATGTGCAGACCTGCTACTGCCTTAATTATCCCCCTTCGTGCTGTTTTTTTTTTTTTTTTTCACTGTTCATGTGCTTTTCTTTTTTTTTTTTTTTTTCCAAGCACAATCATCATTGTGGGGCTTTTAATGAATAACATGCATCCGTCCACTCACAATATATTTTCTTTCATCCTTCGACATTTACCACTCAAAAAGTCTATAGTATTAACAATTCGTGCTGTTGCAGTAAGTCTGAAGCACACTGCGACAAACGATTACGTTTTTGGGTGGTGAAGAGGGGGGTGGGAGTATACCTAATGTAATTCATGAAACACTGGTTCACCATTCTCACATCTTTAAAGTGTTCTGACTAAATCCAATGTTTATATCATTCAATAAACGAGACAGGGGCACTCGTTTGGACAAAACCAAAATAATGATGCGGGTGTTGAAGTGTGGGGGTGGGGGTGGGGGGGGGGTTGTGTTGTGGTCGATGGTGTTGGGGGATAGGGAAGGGAAGGAGCGGGGAGAAAACTGTATACCCAGTGCCCTCATTGTGGAA
>NW_027127536.1:0-56000 GCF_037325665.1 Littorina saxatilis | reverse complement strand
TGTGATAGAAACTATTTGAAGACGTCACATTATGACGTAAGAGGGTTAGACGTCACGCAAAGGAATTACTGAAAGTCTCGGTCATTGTTATTGTGAGCGGGCCGAGACTACTTGGCAGATCCAGGGTCTCGCTTTCTTGCACAGTTTCACCTATGCTTACTGTGTGTGTGTGTGTGTGTGTGTGTGTGTGTGTGTGTGTGTGTGTGTGTGTGTGTGTGTGTGTGTGTGTGCGTGTGTGTGTGTGTGTGTGTGTGTGACGGAGTGATTGAGTTTGTGTTACTGTTTGTCGATTTCTTACGTGAGCCTTGAAGGCTTCGCCTCTTGTTTCTATTAATTGTTATTCTTTTGCAACAACAAAATAAGTCATTTACTTTCATAAGCAGGTATTAGTCTTTGTTAGTGTACGGCTAAACGCAAACAAAAGCAACATAGGCCACCAAACCAACTACAACCAAAACAATAACAAAACACATTTAAAACGTATAAACAGACACACAGAATGCACATCATCATTAATAATAATAATAATAATAAAGATAGCTTATATAGCGCCGCTTCACAAATTTAACTATGCTCTTAGCGCTGTACATCGAGATATAACAATTACCCTGCCTCTCTAACACAAACATGTGTCTTTCAACAAGCCCAAGCCATCAGACATCTTAAAACGATAGCAACAACAACACCACCAGCAACAGCCCCAAACAACAACAACAACACAGCAAAAACAAGAACAGCAACAACAACAACAACAACAACAACAACAACAAAAGCAATTTCTGAATCTACCTTTAGTGTCACCTCGTTCGCATTGTACACAACTTTGTTCCACTGTCTTATCTTATATCACACACACACAAAGTTCAGGTCTCTTGACACAAAGGGAAGCAACCACACATGTTCTCTACTGTCTTCCTCGAGGGTACGTGCACGTAGGTTCCCTCCCTTAATTCAACACACGGGAGGATGTGTTTCAAGTGCTCGTCTTTTCACCTTGACCGTCGTCACCTTGATTAGAGTTGACAACGTAGTGTTTAATTCCACAGCTAAACATTCGTTAACATCTATATGAAATAATAATGGACTTAAAGTGTTCAAACAGTGTTGCTATATCTTCTAACGCATAAGACATTGAAGAAAGCAAAATTAATACAGAGCTTCATGCAACAAAAACCTGAACAATTTCAAAATGTGGCTAAATGTAACAACAAAAAACAATCACAACAACACAGAACAAAAGACAACAACAATACCAACTTCACAATACGCACAGTCTAAATCTACCTGTAGTGTCACCTTCCTTGCATTGTATGCAGTTTGTTCCATTTTGCCAATCTAGTTTGTCATCTGTTGTTTAAACAACTTAAAATAGTAAGGTCTTTTCACACAAAGGGAAGTAACCACCAACAGTATCACCACTTGTTCAAGGGTAAATGTCTTCCCTTACTTCAACTCACGGCAGGATGTATTGCGAGTGTTGGTCCTTTGACCTTGACCGTGGTCACAACGACCAGAGATTAGTAGTATTCAATTCCATAATAATGCATGATCAGGCACAACTACATAGAAATCCAATGTAAAAAAAGAAAGAAAAAAGTATGGACATAGAGAGGTAAAGCAACGTTGCAATAATTATTTGCTAACGCATATGACATTGAAAAAACAGCAACGCACAAAGCTTCATGCAACAAAAACATTCACCAATTCAAACAGATTTAAACAACAACAACACCATCAATGTGTGCCTACAAAAGCTGACACACCAAGGTAAACATAAACAACACCAGCTACTAACCTCGCCACTATGTGCCACCAATGGTGACTTTTCAATAAAGAAAATAGTTACAATACACAACTGAAATGTATTGTTAACGTCTCCAGCAAATCACGTAACACACAGTCAAAAGAACAGCAGGAAGTCGTAGTTAGATGTTCCCCTCTCAGGTGTCATTCAGACATCTTACTCACAGTCAGAAGAACACCAGTAAGATATTCCCCTCTCATGTGTCATTCAGACATCTTACTCACAGTCAGAAGAACAGTAAGATGTCCCCCTCTTAGGTGTCATTCAGACATCTTACCGACAGTCAGAAGAACAGTAAGATGTCCCCCTCTTAGGTGTCATTCAGACATCTTACCGACAGTCAGAAGAACAGTAAGATGTCCCCCTCTTAGGTGTCATTCAGACATCTTACCCACAGTCAGAAGAACACCAGACATTGCAGTGACATATTTATCAGTCACGTGTTCACCAGCCAGGTGTTATCCAGACACGTATTACCTGTCAGGTGTTCACCTGTCAGGTGTCATTTACACACCTACACCACAGCATAACAATCATACAGTCAAAAGATCAACAGAAAGTGTAGTCACGTGTTCACCAGTCGGGTTTCGCACTATTGTGTCAGAAAACACGAACACGGATTGTGTATATCTGCTTCTCACCTCTCCCAAATTTTCCACTTGCTTCCGTTGTCGACACCGACTTTGTTTTTTTTAAAGGTAAACGGAACAGACGCACAGTGTTGTTCTGTACAGCGGTAGTAACAGTTATTGAATTAGGAACATAGTTTTATTCTAAGAATGATATATGCCAATTGTACATGTAATATTTTTGTTCAGACAAAATAAACATATGTCCGACATCAGGTGGCCATGTAATATATGCCATTCAAAATAACATAAGGAAAATGTAAGTTATTTGCATTTACTGTGTACAGCAGCAATTGATTGGGTTTACAGAAAAAAGACCACATAATTATACAAGAACCATACTTAACTTCTTTTTCTAACTCTACAGTTGCCTCACTCTCTGTCCGCTTCCACAACTTATGATCACAGGAACACACTTAACTAGAATGGGTGCTAACCTATGGTGGAAATGATGTGAAATAAAGTTTAGGAAAGTAAACCAAACCAGCAAAGCACCACGCATTTTGATCATGGTAAGAGGGAAAGAGCATGTGGGAATAATGGGCAGACACTGAGCTACTGCTTGACATCATCACGCCTCACACAATCATGTTGGATGGTTGTGTGTGATGTTGCCTTGTCACTTAAACGTGTACTGCTCATAAAAACAAAAAACTGGGTAAGTTGCTTTTACATAATGTTTATAATATCCTCTATTTGTTTGAATACAATCACTATTTGTGTGGGTTTTTGTTGTTGAAATGTTTCCCATTTTCTGGAAATAAGCATTCTAAGAAAGTTGATACGTAAATGGTTTGTTTGACTTTGTTAAAATGGTGTTAGAACGAGTTATGATTATTAACGTTTATGCACGGATGGCGTATGAATTAACACAAAGCCGGGGATATAGCTCAGTTGGTAGCGCGCTGGATTTGTATTCAGTTGGCCGCTGTCAGCGTGAGTTCGATCCCAGGTTCGGCGGAAATTTATTTCAGAGTCAACTTTGTGTGCAGACTCTCTTCGGTGTCCGAACCCTCCCCCCGTGTACACTACATTGGGTGTGCACGTTAAAGATCCCACGATTGACAAAAGGGTCTTTCCTGGCAAAATTGCTTAGGCACAGTTAATAATTGTCTACCTATACCCGTGTGGCTTGGAATAATAGGCCGCGAAAGGTAAATATGCGCCGAAATGGCTGCAATCTACTGGCCGTATAAAATTTCATCTCACACGGCATCACTGCAGAGCGCCTAGAACTGTACCCACGGAATATGCGCGATATAAGACTCATTGATTGATTGATTGATTAAGCCGAAACGGGGTTGTTTGGTTTTATGAAATTGTTCGCTACGACGTTCTGGTCGAACATATCGTGTAACAATGTCCATGTGGCTTTTCTAGTCCATTGTGTTTGGCTGGAAGAGAGGGATTCAAAAGGAAAGTAGTGTATTTGTAAAGAAGGGGGGAGGCACGGGTTCGGGGGATGTTACCATTATTGTTGTACGGCACTGACTGCAGGACATTTTTGTTGCAGGCTTTTTATCTTCATTTCTACCTTCGGTTTCATTTCCATCTTTGTCTTCATCTATACCTGGGGCACTCACATTTTCTTCGTCTTCTTCGTCATGGCCGTTCTCGGGGGAACCCGTCGAACAAAAATGAACAGACCTTGCTACAAGCCTGACTTTCGCCCTGCAGAGATGAAACAGTCCCGAGGGAACAAAGTTAAGTTTATATCCTTCTGGGTCCGTTCGCCGTACCCCCCTTATTCCAGGCAGAAATGACATGGGTTTCTACTATTTTACATTGTTATTTGTGATCTGTTTGTTTCGTGTGATGTTACATTGTATGTCTTCATTTGTATACGTATACACTTGTTTCGTAAAACTTTGTATTCGAGTCCTTATCGACCTAATTGTCTTAGTTGGCTGTGCATGTGTGTGTGAGCCTGTTTGCTTGGCTAGAACTATTCACTTGCATCACCACTGCACCACTTGCAATCCTGACACTCACTGTACAAATATGTGGTATCATTATTAGGCGGGAGAGCCCACCCCGGCTCCAACCCCAACCTTATCCATGTAAAGATCATGTGTGTCTAATGCAGTATGAGTACATCAACTGCAGACAGCAAAAGGTTGGTCAAAATCAGTTCGTCGTCTGGTGCAAACCTAGCATCCCTTCATGACAAAACAACAGGACGAGCTGACCTGACGGACCAAGATGTTAACACATACCCCATAGCCGTTCGTTCAAGGAGATGGTGATCGACTATTTTCGCCTTTTGTGGGTATCAGATTCCAGGAAATCAGGCATTTGCTCAGAATCACCGAAGCAGTCAACAAGGCCACTGTAGAGCTGCCAAGCTGTCCCGGTATTACAAGAGTTTATTGGTGCCGTGCCTCACGTCAAGGGCCTGGTTGCCCGCTCAGCTCCCATCTGGCACTCACCAAGCAAAGAGATCAGAAATGATTGGCTCAATCATCTGGCGGAACTCTGGCTAAGCATGCTCTGATGCACGGTGCAAAGATCGAAGACAAAACATTGGCATTGCACATGACAAGTTGGTGTGTCATGACCAATGTTCCCGCCAGTTCCACTCAAAGCAACATATATGTCTGAAACACCCAGGACACCGCAAATTCTCCTTTTTACAAGTGCATACCTGTGCTAGGTGAAATTGAACATGCTCAGCAAGATTTGTTCTGACATTTTTGTTTGCAGATGTTCTACAGAAGAGTGCACTCATGCGTTTGTCATGTTGTTTGCCTCCCAGGTCCGAAATACGCCATTGTAGAAAAACAGGTGGAAAACAAAATCACAAACATCTGGTCAAAATCATGCAGGAGAATTGTTTCCGGCTAACCATGATTAATTGTTTTGAAAATAAGAGAATTATGTGGCTCTGTGCACAGTGCACTTCTTGGGTATCATGATGTAAAACCCCTTCCCTCTCGTGCCCATCGTCCCATACTTGGGGCGGGGGTATTTTAGCACCCAAAGTAAAATTGTCACAGTTGTAAATACAAATTAGTGTTCGATATGCTAATCTGATATAAAAAGCAACATATTTATAGATGTTTCATACAAAACAAAAATGTTGGCATGAATGGGTTAATGCATAATTCAAAACACGAACTGTTTTTATGGAACAGAGAGACAACTGACTGTGTTGGGTAGTAACATTGACCATATATTAGTGAAAGGAAATTACCTCCGTATAAAACAGATATTCAAAGTCGATCAATAGCTCCAACATGTACAGAAGCAAATGTACACGATTGGAAAAATATCACATGTTTTATTGGTGTTATTTGTGATTTAATGGATGGAGACTCCAAAACATGGTGGGATAGGGCACGGGGAAATGGGGGACCTAGCACCTAGAACCTAACCTGATCCCAGAACGCAGTAACAGAAAATAACAAATGTCATCCAGTCAACGGAAACCGTCAAACAAAGCATACATTATTCGGCCAATTCGTGCTGTCCCTGTGACCGGATTTCTGCTGACAGCACCGTGTTGGACAAGCAACGTCAGCACGTCGTGACGGTGCCGTGCGAACTGTCTGGTCACGTCAAGCGGTGTGCCATTCCACTCTGATACAGCGTTCACGTCTGCTCCATGCTGCAGGAGATACTGCGCTGTCTCCGTGTGACCATTTTCACAGGCTGTGTGCAGCGGCGTGTCAAACGTTGATACAGCGTTCACGTCGGCTCCATGCCGCAGAAGATGCTTAGCTGTCTCCGTCTGACCATTCTTACAGGCCGTGTGTAGCGGTGTGCCATCCTTCTCTGATACAGCGTTCACGTCGGCTTTATGCTGCAGGAGACACTCAGCTGTCTGGATATGACCATTCCCACAGGCTGTGTGTAGCGGTGTCTCATTCCAATTTGATAAAGCGTTCATGTCTGCTCCATGCTGCAGGAGACACTCAGCTGTCTCAGTGTGACCATTCCTACAGGCTGTGTGTAGCGGTGTCTTATTCAATTTTGATACAACGTTCAAGTCGGCTCCATGCTGCAGGAGACACTCAGCTGTCTCAGTATGACCATTCTCACAGGATGTGTATAGCGGTGTCTCATTCCACTTTGATACAACGTTCAAGTCGGCTCCGTGCTGCAGGAGACACTCAGCTGTCTCAGTGTGACCATGCCTACAGGCTTTGTGTAGCGGTGTCTTTTTCCACTCTGATACAGCGTTCACGTCGGCTCCATGCAGCAGGAGACACTGCGCTGTCTGAGTGTGACCATTCTGACAGGTTTTGTGTAGCGGTGTCTTATTCAATGTTGATACAGCGTTCACGTCGGCTCCATGCTGCAGGAGACGCTGCGCTGTCTCAGTGTGACCATTCTCACAGGCTTTGTGTAGCGGTGTCTCATTCCACTTTGATACAGCGTTCACGTCGGCTCCATGCTGCAGGAGACACTGCGCTGTCTCAGTGTGACCATTCCTACAGGCTTTGTGTAGTGGTGTCTTATTCCAGTCTGATACAGAGTTGACGTTGGCTCCATGCTGCAGGAGACACTGAGCTGTCTGAGTGTGGCCATTCTGACAGGCTCTATGTAGCGGTGTCTCATTCCACTTTGATACAACGTTCAAGTCGGCTCCATGCTGCAGGAGACACTGCGCTGTCTCAGTGTGACCATTCCTACAGGCTTTGTGTAGTGGTGTCTTATTCCAGTCTGATACAGAGTTGACGTTGGCTCCATGCTGCAGGAGACACTTAGCTGTCTGAGTGAGACCATTCTCACAGGCTCTGTGTAGCGGTGTGATGTCATAATCAGTAGTTGCATCAACCTGAGCACCATGTTCTAACAGACAGACAACTATCTCAATGTTTCCCTTAGCAGCAGCTTTATCGAGGGGTGTTGACTGAGACCTGTCCCTTGCATTCACATCGGCTCCTTCATCAATGAGTTGTCGCGCTACATGTGTTTGGCCAGCAGCACAGGCATAGTGTAGAGGTGTTCTATTAAAGTCATCCACAGCATTCACCTTCGCCCCGTGTTGAGTCAGGCAGGTAACAATGTCAGTAACACCTGTATGACAAGCATGGTGTAAAGGTTTTCTCTTCTTGTCATCCACAGCATTCACCTTTGCCCTATGCTGCAGAAGATACTGAGCTGTCTCCGTGTGACCATTCTTACAGGCTGTGTGTAGCGGTGTGCCAAACGTTGATACAGCGTTCACGTCGGCTCCATGTTGCAGAAGAGACTGAGCTGTCTCAGTGTGACCTTTCTCACAGGCTGCGTGTAGCGGTGTGACATCCTTCTTTGATACAGCGTTCACGTCGGCTTTATGCTGCAGGAGACACTGAGCTGTCTCCGTGTGACCATTGCCACAGACTGTGTGTAGCGGTGTCTCATTCCACTTTGATACAACGTTCAAGTCGGCTCCATGCTGCAGGAGAAACTGAGCTGTCTCAGTGTGACCATTCCTACAGGCTTTGTGTAGTGGTGTCTCATTCCAGTCTGATACAGCGTTCACGTTGGCTCCATGCTGCAGGAGACACTTAGCTGTCTGAGTGAGACCATTCTCACAGGCTCTGTGTAGCGGTGTGATGTCATAATCAGTAGTTGCATCAACCTGAGCACCATGTTCTAACAGACAGACAACTATCTCAATGTTTCCCTTATCAGCAGCTTTATCGAGGGGTGTTAACTGACGCTCGTCCCTTGCATTCACATCGGCTCCTTCGTCAATGAGTTGTCGCGATACATGTGTTTGGCCAGCAGCACAGGCATAGTGTAGAGGTGTTCTCTTCAAGTCATCCACAGCATTCACCTTCGCCCCGTGTTTAGTCAGGCAGGTAACAATGTCAGCAACACCGGTATGACAGGCAAGGTGTAGAGGTGTTCTCTTCATGCCATCCACAGCATCCACCTTCGCCCCGTGTTGAACCAGGCAGGTAACACTGTCAGCAACATCTGTATGACAAGCATGGTGTAAAGGTTTTCTCTTCTTGTCATCCACAGCATTCACCTTTGCCCTATGCTGCAGAAGATACTGAGCTGTCTCCGTGTGACCATTCTTACAGGCTGTGTGTAGCGGTGTGCCAAACGTTGATACAGCGTTCACGTCGGCTTTATGCTGCAGGAGACACTGAGCTGTCTCCGTGTGACCATTGCCACAGGCTGTGTGTAGCGGTGTCTCATTCCACTTTGATACAACGTTTAAGTCGGCTCCATGCTGCAGGAGAAACTGAGCTGTCTCCGTGTGACCTGTCCAACAGGCTTTGTGTAGCGGTGTCTCATTCCACTTTGATACAACGTTCAAGTTGGCTCCGTGCTGCAGGAGAAACTGAGCTGTCTGAGTGTGACCTTTCTCACAGGCTCTGTGTAGTGGTGTCTCATTCCACTTTGATACAACGTTCAAGTCGGCTCCATGCTGCAGGAGAAACTGAGCTGTCTCAGTGTGACCATCTACACAGGCTGTGTGTAGCGGTGTCTCATTCCACTCTGATACAGCGTTCACGTCGGCTCCATGCTGCAGGAGACATTGCGCTGTCTCAGTAAGACCATTCTCACAGGCTCTGTGTAGCGGTGTGATGTCATCAGCAGTTGCATTAACCTGAACACCATGTTCTAACAGACAGACAACTATCTCAATGTTTCCCTTATCAGCAGCTCCGTGAAGTGGTGTTGACTGAGACTTGTCCCTTGCATTCACATCGGCTCCTTCGTCAATGAGTTGTCGCGCTACATGTGTTTGACCAGCAGCACAGGCAATGTGTAGAGGTGTTTTCTTCCTGACATCAACAGCATTAAGCTTCGCCCCGTGTTGAGTTAGGCAGGTAACGATGTCAGTGCGCCCCATCAGACAGGCAGCGTGCAGCGGACTACAGCCCATACTGGTGTCGTTCTGGTTCACGTCAGCTCCCTGTTGGAGGAGAGTCATCAAGGCGTCAACATCACCACGCACCACTGCCTGGTGAACACGGCCTATCTCCGCTCCTGCTTCCACTAGCTGGGTGATGATGATACCATGTCTGCTTGCCGTGTGTGCGCAGTGTAAGGGTGTTCTGCCCTCATTGTCTGTTGCTTTCAGGTCAGCTTCATAATGAATCAACCGTCTCAGAGTTTCTGTATTGCCATTCCATGCCGCGTAGTGTAGCGGTGTCCTGCCCCACCTATCCTGTGCATTGACATTAGCCCCAGCGTCCAGCAGGAGACGGGTGATGTCGGCGCTGGCTGTGGGGGACTTATACTGACACGCACAGTGAAGGGCTGTCCGTTTCCACTCATGTATTGCATCGATGACGGCGTTGTGTTTCAAGAGCAGCTCAACTGTACGTATAAGACCCGTATGACAAGCAAAGAACAATGGTATTTGAGGACCCTCCCGCCGTGAAGTTACGCTGACATTGACATCAGCACCAAGGTCAATCAGCAGATCCGCGATGTTTCCCTGTCCCGCTTTACACGCTACTAAAAGACCTGTTCTTCCTTCAGCGTACTTGTCGTGAACACTCCTTCCGTGACACAGGAGTGTCTTCACTCTCACATCGTCACCGCCACTTATTGCAGAAAACAGATCGAATGCCATTTTGTCTGTGTCCGTCGCTTTGTTTAACTCTTTTCTTCGTCGCTGTGCCAGCTGGTAGGGTGTCAGGCCCATATTGTTTTTCTTTGTCAAGGAAGCTCCACTCTTTACGGCCAGTGTGATGGCCTCCAGGTTTCCCTTGTCGGCAGCGATGTGAAGCAGCGTGTTGCCGTCACGGTCTGTCTCGTCCACCTCCCTGTCAGCCAGCAGTCTCAGCGCCAGGTAACAGTCCCCTCTGTCCCTCACCTGCACCGTCACTGAGTCATTTGACAGCGTGACACTGACCAAAGGGGAAGGGTTTGAAATCGGTTTGTTGTCTGACATCTGTACTGTGATCAGGTTCAATGGAATGGGAAGATCTGTGTCACACAGGTAGTACAGCTGTCGCCAAGATTCCTTTGTCCCAGTCATCATTCCGTGAAAGTTTGCATTTTTTCCAACATAATGTTTTGCAATATATTCGCGTGACAACAACTTTTTTCCAGTAAAAAAATGACAGATCTCTGCTGCCAAAAGGCCTCGAAATGACAGTTGCTCTGACTTATGTCCAAATGCATAATTATGTGCCAAATGCGGGAAGAGACAACACGCCAGCAGGGTGTCATGCAGCGTATGGTGTAAGTCTTGATCAGCGTTCATTTTATTGATGCACCATTCACTCAGACCGTGACACTTGTTGTAGACAGACCAGTAAATCAATGGTAAGTTGTACACTGTGTCCAGGGCCCTCAGCAGGTGGTGTTCACTGTGTTTTTCCTTCTCGCAGTATTTCTCCATTTCAAGCAGAAACTCAGTGCACTGCAGAGCGGGGTGTTGGCTGATTTCTCTCAAATTCCCCTTCATGACTTCTTCGTGCAGTCGTTCTACCAGTGATTGACAGTTTTCCAGAACATCTGGGTTTTTACGGGCCTCAGTATCAAAACATTTTGACCCAACCTGTATATCCAAGACTTTGTTCGCTCTCTTCAACTGCCCTACTTTCACGTTAACCCGTACATGATGCACGAGGAAGGTGACGTCACACACTCCGAGCAGTGTAGGCAAGCGAAACGAGCGACCGAGAGCGAGGCCAGCAGCATCATACATAACGCGACTAATAAATCCACGACCCTGACTTGCTAGCACAGAACCCAGCAGAACATCTTCATACTTTGCCAGATGATCGTCACAATGTCCTTGAAACCCATGCTCCAAGAGTTCAGCCTGCGCTCTCACTTTTCTGTGAAGGAACCGACTCTTACCTAGCATAGTAAGTACAAACACTGCTGCAAAGCTGTCGCCGTGTGTTTCGTGCAGACACATCTGTTTTAACAGCACTGAGTTCGCTTCAGCCGGCGACGTGAAGACATTAGCGGGGTCCTCTACAGCCTGCCAATGGTCCACCAGGTAACGACAGCACCAGAGAAACGCAGGGCCGCTGGTGTCTGCCTGCACAATTCTCTCCACCACCTCCTGCTGCTGTGACGGCTGAAGGGGAAGCTGGTTCAGGTGAAAATCAAGCAGTTCTCTCTTCACCCCTGTGTCCAGATCATCCGTCATCAGCCTCACCACTGCAGAACTGTTAAACAGAGGGCTCTGAGAGTCAGTCTCCAATTGTTGCAGCTCGTACAGCACGTGGGGATACAACGTGACCACCACCTTGCAGTCTCCTGCCTTGGTTAGTTCTAGCATGTTGCGCAGAATCTTCCTCCACTCTTCATACTGCTGTCTGTTCACACGTACCTCCCCCAGTATCGCGTCAACCAAGACAAAGCTCCGCCTCCCTGGTCCAATGTGGGTGTGCCAGTCCTCCAGCTTGGACAGGATGTAGGGCGTGAAGCCTTCCTCTCTGCAGCGTCTCAAGAGGGCATGTCCCACAGTGGTCTTGCCAGTTCCTGGAAACCCACACAGGATGACTCGCCCTGTGTCTTGAAGGATGTCTGATGCCTCCTCCAGATCGTCTGTTGGAATGCACTGAGATCTGTTGCTGTGGGCAACGACTTCGCTGTTGGCTGAAATGGAATCAAATCGTGAAGGACGATGAGTTAAACAAATTAGTTGTGATGATGGTGTCACATTTTTTCTTTTTTCTTTTTCTGATGTGGCGCATGTCTCTTGGTGTGTACCTGTCATACAACCATGCATAGTCAAGAAAGTGTGGATTGTGTAAGAATCATACTCATGGAAGGGTTTCACATAAACAAGAGTTAATCGTGTATGCTCTACGTAATTTCGATAGGACTCCAGGTTTTACTGCATTATCGTAGAGAAGGGATTCTTCGTAACATGAATGAAGTTATCCAATTAGGGTGGTTTTTTTTGTTTTTTGGTGTTTTTTTTATCATTTTTCTGATATTTTACAATGTATACTGTTCAAAAAAAGAAACGCATAGTTGCTACTTGCCAAATTTGTTTTATTTTTCGAAAAAATTAACAGAACATCCAATATTTAGATTATTTGTTTGAAATTTGGTATGGACACAGTTGAATGCACACACAGTTCATTTGCATCTTCAAATCAATCAGTCAATCAATACGATTGGGTGGCTGTTACGAAGCGGTTTACTCGTATTTTTGGTAATGTGTATTGTTGTAAATAGAATAGACTATAGCGATGGTCAGACATTGGAAAGGGCTATTGGCTGCATACCGTCACGTTGACCGCAGTGGAACCTTTGTGTAACTGACAAGGTTTTTCACGTGCAAGTAATGCAGGCGACAGCTCACTGGCAATGTCATAGCAAGAACGACTTTGTAAAATCAGTCGCCGTCAAGGAGCCAAGCTCGACTCATGTTTTTCGTAACACTTTAGCAGACGGGCTCCTGTTTTAGGTATCTGACTGAAGAAGGATGAAGACTGACGAACTTTCCCTTTCAGTTTACGTGATATCTTCCATTTTCATATTCATGCCAGGCCGGCGACTGTACTAAATAAATGTTGGCTTTACACTCTTTTGAGGTATGTTTGAAACCGGTTATATTTTCATATCATGTTGTCGTATGTGAGAAGAGTGACTGTTTCTGTGTTTAACGTTATTGTGTAGGCCTAAGCTAGTGTAGCGGGAGAGCCCCACTAGCTCAGAGTTGCAGGTACTCAGTGACCCCACCTTCCTTCTAGTCACCCCCACCTTTCCTGTAGATACCCCCATCCCCTCCCTCTTACAGCCAGCCCACAGCGATCACAGAAGATTAGTACCGAGTCTTTGAGAGACTATAAAAGAGGCCGGCTCTGAATAAGTGCTTGCTCTCTTTCCCTCGTCTTTTTCTCTCTCTTTCTTACACGCTGCACAAGTGTGTACTCCGTCTCTGTTTCGTAGTTCGTTTTGTCTCTCAGCGTTGAATAAATGCTGTGCGTTTTGCTTGTTTGTTGTCTCTCAGCGTTGAATAAATGCTGTGTGTCTTGCTTGTTTGTTGTCTCTCAGCGTTGAACAAATGCTGTGTGTTTGCTTGTTTGTTGTCTCTCAGCGTTGAACAAATGCTGTGTGTTTGCTTGTTTGTTGTCTCTCAGCGTTGAACAAATGCTGTGCGTTTTGCTTGATCAGTCGTTGTCTCTCAGCGTTGAACAAATGCTGTGTGTTTTGCTTGATCGTTGTCTCTCAGCGTTGAACAAATGCTGTGTGTTTTGCTTGATCGTTGTCTCTCAGCGTTGCATTTAAATGCTGAACGTTTGCATGTTCGTTCCGTCTTTCAGTGTTGAGTATACGTATTGTTGCCGTGTCTGTCTTGTGTGTGAAACAGAGCCAGCAGGAACGAGATAGGCATACATAAGAAAGGAGCCGTAGGTGTTAGTTATTAATCGGAGTTAGGGTAAACGCTAGGTAAGACTGATTGAAGGATTGTTTGGTGCTTTGTTTGATGGGTTTGTTACTTGCTTTTCATGTAATATAGTGTAAAATAAAACCTTGTAACTGTTTCCTATGAGTTATGGTGAACATCACTGTACGTACGAGAGGTGAGCGTGAACATGCGTGTGTCGGTGAACGAACGTAAGTGTGTGAGCTTGCTTTCGTGTCATGTATTGTAACTTCTGCCTCTCCTTGACTGTTGTCCTGTAAACATGTGTTGTTAAAACTGTACTGTACGTGGCAAACTCTAACATCCAAAACACACATCACAATATTTATGTAACGCACAGTCTAGATCACTAAGAAACACACAGGGTTTCCTCTGAATACCGAGGTCGGCTAGTATTGTAGGCACATGTATTGAACACAACGCGAGGCATAGACTAGACTGATTGTGCAGCTACATTACAATAGGGCCAGAGTAAAGGTGAGATAAAGAGTTGCTCTCCTCGGCAATCTTCAGCCTCCCCCTGAGAACAATTAATGAGGATACGGACCCTCTCTAGGGCTCCGGTTACAAATTGATGCCGTGAACCAGGATTTTTTGTGTTTCTGTTTCAAAATCATCCCGTGACAGTAGGATTTTGTTAGTGTCTAGGTTACAAAAGAGGTGTTTTGCGATTGTTAGAGTTTTGCAGAAGCGTTTTCATACGCACAGTTGTGTTCTGTGTGTTAGTTCTTGTGACTTGGCAAGATGGGTGCTGTTTTAGGCTTTCTTCGGCTTTTGGTGCCAAGTTGGTTGACGCAGAACAGTAGAGTTCCAAAACGGGTGAAAAGAAGTTCGAAACGTAGGAGCAATGTTTCTTACTCTTCCAGCAGTAGTGATGAAGTAAGCTCGTCCAGCAGCTGCAATAGTCGCTGTTCGCGAAAAAGGTCAAATGTGAGTCAGAGGGCAAATAACAGGTCTTTTGACAACACATTTCTGAACAACAGTTCGTTTCGCAGCCGGAAAGAAAGGTTCCCAGAAGTGTTCGCAGGCACAAAAATTGACTTGAAAGATTGGCTCTGCCACTTTGAAACTTGCTCTAGATGGAACGGCTGGGACTACACCGAGAAGGGGGTGAACCTTGCTATGTCGCTCAGGGGAAACGCACAGCAGGTGTTGCAAGAACTTGGCTTTGATGAGTTGGAGGACTATGACGCAATAAAAACAGCCCTGGGGCGAAGATTTGATCCCGCCGAGAAGGAAAACCTCCGGCGTGTAGAATTCAGGTCTAGATTCAAAAAGAAAGAGGAGAGTGTGACTGAGTATGGGTTCGCTCTAAATCGAATTGCGTCCAGTGCATACCCGAGAATGCCCCATGAGGCAAGGGAAACAATTGTAATTGATCAATTTGTCGGCGGTCTCCCTTCAAAAGACCTGAGAAGGCACGTACAATTTAACCACCCCTCATCGATACATGAAGCTATTGCATTAGCCAGCGAGTTCGAGTCCTTCGATAACAGGTTTGATGGGAGAAAACCAGAAAACCAAGAAAACGTTCCTGTCAGAAGCATCGCTGAACAAAGTACGGAGAATAGTAGTGAGCCGCTCGCTATTGTCTTGAAAGCTTTCACAGCCATGAGCGAACAGGTAGCTGCGACCCTGGAAAAATTTGCAAAATCTGGGAAAGAGGGACACAGAGCTAGAAACATGGATTCAGTTACTTGTTACAGGTGTGGTTTCAGGGGCCATTACTCTAGAGACTGTCCGAAACAGGGACCCAGAGACAATGGGCAAGGCACTGAAGTAAACAGGCCAGGCAGTCAGGGAAGTGATTAGCGTGGTCGCGCGACTCCCAGACTCAGCCCGAGCGCAAACACAGGGAGATAAAGGACCGATTAGGGGTATTGTCCAAGCAACAGGTGCAGTTTCACTTTCCGTCCACTCAGTTAAAGGGGAACTGTGTTGGTGTGTTGGTGTGTATAAATAAAGACTGAATGCTTTATGGTCAGAGTTTTAGAAAGTTGGGATAAGTGCTGTTAGCTTTCCGCACAGTGATGTGGTTGGAAGTATAGTGGACCGGGAGGTATAGTAATGGTAGATCGTTCATAGAATATTCCGAGTCGACGGTCTTTGTTGGATGTTGGCAGAGAGCTCTTTGGTGATAGGTGTTGAAGAGAGAAGTGACTGACACATGTGCAAGGGTACAGGTGTGTGACACTGTCGTCAGTTTGCTGCCTAGTTCTGAGGCGTTTGTGAGAGGTTTTCTTGTTCAATCCAGTGTTGTACAAAGTTGACGGCTCGTTGGAAGGCCAAGACAGTAAAAGTGAAAGGAGGTTTGAAGTTCCAAGTGGTTGGTATAGGTGATAAGTGAGTTAGGATTTTGATAGAGAAGTGATGTAAACAGACGTTGTTATTGTATTTGTATAAACTGCTGTTACTTTGAATTCATTGCCGCGAGGTGGTGAAGGATAAGAGATGGTTCATTCTGCGAGACACCTTGACATTTCGTGTGTTATGGGGTTAGTAAGAACTCGACTGAGAAGGGGATTGTGGCTAGGTGGATATTCTAGCTCCTTTAGGCGCCTATGATTTCCAAGTGGAGCACAAGGCCTGTGCTACCCTTGGGAACGTGTAAGGTTGTCGAGGGTCCCGTAGAGAAGTTGTCAGAGAGAAGAGTGGAGTCTGTTGTCAGAAACATGAGTAGTGACTTGTAGTGATGCGAGTTCCGTAAGCTTAGCTGACAGGGGTTTAGCCGGCGTTACGCAAAGAAACTTTGGCTCGCCGCAAGGCGAGAAAGTTCCGTTGGTTGACCCTGAGGTCGTAAGTGAAGACGAAACTACTCAGCGGGGGGTATACAGTGTACTGGTCAGGGCAGATAAGGCGGCCGAGGAAACCCCTTATAAATACTGTTCAGTCCTCTACATGTTATCCTGGTGTGCAGGAGGCAGTCGCTTGGTACATCTCTAGCGGTAGAGAAAGGGAAGGAACGAGGTGGTTCAGACAGCGAAATGACAGAGCCGAGATCCGGGTGTCAAGAGGTCTGATCACAGTTTCCTTTGGTATCTTGCGAGGTCAGTAGTTCTGCACAAGAGACCGGACCGCCGGGTTTTCTGGATGGTCTCATGAGGAGTTGGCCGGTTATGCTCCAACAGGGGGATCTAGTAACATTCTCTTGACTTGACTCTGTTTCAATGAGGAAATGGGAGACATAACTCTTAAGAATGACGTTTTACGGTGCAGCAGCTCAGCTATCAGAACATTTTTAATGCAGTGTGATAATTTGTGGGTAGAGGGAAAGGTCACTGAAGTTTGAGGCAGGAAAAGAAAAAGGAGTACGGATCAGGTAACAGTGTACCAGAAGCTGTAATCGATCGTGGTTTGTAAGAGAACCGAGTAGATATGTTTGTGAAACAAGCCATATGTAAAGAGGGCTTGAAGTAAGGAAGGAACTTTCATGTGTACGCCTTATTGAGAAGAGCAGAAGACGTGTCATCAAGACGGGAGGGAGAAGCGGTTCCGGGTCTGTTGTCTACATAGGAGGCACAATGCTGAAAAGTATGGTTGCTATCCTACCAACCCCCAAAGCAGCCCAGTGTTCTACCCAGTGACGTGGATGCAGTCCCGACCACACGCCGTGATGAGGACGCCCCGCCCGTGACAGAGCGACGAGCAGCCATGAGAGTGGGATGTCACCCTGGATGAACTCAGTCCTCGAAGAGTTTGGCCGAATGACGTCATCACCACCGCCATCGCCCTCTTTAGCAGAGAACAGTCATCGCTTCAAAATCGAGGTACCAAGTGTAACGTTGTAAGGGTGCAGTCGAAGGCTCTTTTGACGGCCCTACCTTTTCGTCACAACTACGGTAAACGCGTAGTTCAAGTTTCGGTTGTGAGTCATGATGTTCAGGAATAATTATATGGTATACGCAATGAGAGTTTGTACATTTTTTCAATTGTGTCAGTGTCACGTTCTGGAGACACTTATGCCATTAAAACCTAAACGGGGTTTGTCATGAACTGTAGACGTTTTAAAGAGCTGTTTTTGTATTTGTGTGAAATTAACATGATTTTAATTGTTTGAATGATCGTTTACTCGGTAGGCTGAATTTGAGTGATTGAGTGATTCAGCTAATGAACAATGCTACTAGTACTAGCATTCAACTGGGCTAAATAATGTCTTGCACATAAAACTCGCGAGTGTATCGTAACCCATGTGTATTGTTGCGATTTTTCCCCATTTTCATCACATATTATTTCTGGAGATCAGTAAAGTCTGAGTAGTAGTCGGTTAAAAGTCCAAAGTTAAGCCCTCAGTGCCATTGGCCCGTAAAGCTACCTATTTACGATTTAGGCGCAGAAACCCCTACAATTGATGAACGGGAATTATAGTTGACACATATATTTTGGGTAATGAACTCGTATCCAACTCATGACGTGGTGATATAGTAAGAGGCCTTTACTGTAAAGCCGTGAGCGAGAGTTTTTGTGAGTGTTAAGCTTGTGCATACAAGAGCGCACATTGACTTGAAAGAGAAATCCTATATTATCAACTAAACGGGTTGATGGGGATAAAGGTTGCATTTTTGTATGGTAGTGTTGACATTGTGTTACTTTTTCTCTGTGGAGAAAATTGACTGATCAAGATTGGATTTTTGCTGTAGTTGTGTTTGGGTTGTTTTCCCATGGATATGCAGCATTGTCTGATTGTCAAAATATTGTCTAATAAAAACTGGTTCGATTGTTGATGATGTTGCTGTGTTTAAACATGTATTATTTTGATTTTGTGGATGCATTTATTGATGTCTAGTCATTCGTTTTTGACTAATGTGAGGGCACATTATGTCTAAGGAGGGGGGAGTGTAGCGGGAGAGCCCTACTAGCTCAGAGTTGCAGGTACTCAGTGACCCCACCTTCCTTCTAGTCACCCCCAGCCAGCCCACAGCGACCACAGAAGATTAGTACCGAGTCTTTGAGAGACTATAAAAGACGCCGGCTCTGCGAGTCTCGTCAGTCAGCGCTGAATAAGTGCTTGCTCTCTTTCCCTCGTCTTTTTCTCTCTCTTTCTTACACGCTGCACAAGTGTGTACTCTGTCTCTGTTTCGTAGTTCGTTTTGTTTCTCAGCGTTGAACAAATGCTGTGTGTCTTGCTTGTTTGTTGTCTCTCAGCGTTGAACAAATGCCGTGTGTTTTGCTTGTTTGTTGTCTCTCAGCGTTGAACAAATGCTGTGCGTTTTGCTTGTTTGTTGTCTCTCAGCGTTGAACAAATGCTGTGTGTCTTGCTTGTTTGTTGTCTCTCAGCGTTGAACAAATGCTGTGTGTTTTGCTTGATCAGTCGTTGTCTCTCAGCGTTGAATAAATGCTGTGTGTTTTGCTTGATCGTTGTCTTTCAGCGTTGAACAAATGCTGTGTGTTTTGCTTGATCGTTGTCTCTCAGCGTTGCATTTAAATGCTGAACGTTTGCATGTTCGTTCCGTCTTTCAGTGTTGAGTATACGTATTGTTGCCGTGTATGTCTTGTGTGTGAAACAGAGCCAGCAGGAACGAGATAGGCATACATAAGAAAGGAGCCGTAGGTGTTAGTTATTAATCGGAGTTAGGGTAAACGCTAGGTAAGACTGATTGAAGGATTGTTTGGTGCTTTGTTTGATGGGTTTGTTACTTGCTTTTCATGTAATATAGTGTAAAATAAAACCTTGTAACTGTTTCCTATGAGTTATGGTGAACATCACTGTACGTACGAGAGGTGAGCGTGAACATGCGTGTGTCGGTGAACGCGGAACGTAAGTGTGTGAGCTTGCTTTCGTGTCATGTATTGTAACTTCTGCCTCTCCTTGACTGTTGTCCTGTAAACATGTGTTGTTAAAACTGTACTGTACGTGGCAAACTCTAACATCCAAAACACATATCACAATATTTATGTAACGCACAGTCTAGATCACTAAGAAACACACAGGGTTTCCTCTGAATACCGAGGTCGGCTAGTATTGTAGGCACATGTATTGAACACAACGCGAGGCATAGACTAGACTGATTGTGCAGCTACATTACATAGGGCTAGAGTAAAGGTAAGATAACCATAGTTGCTCTCCTCGGCAATCTTCAGCCTCCCCCTGAGAACAATTAATGAGGATACGGACCCTCAACTAGGGCTCCGGTTACACTATTGTGCTACACTGCTTAAACATGTGAGGGTTTTACGTAACGTTTTCTTGGCTTTAGAAAACAGGAATTAACGTGTAAATAATTATATTGGCTCATGCAGCTTAATATGTTGGACGAGTGAGTATTTTTATTGTGCGAGTGAAAGAAACTAAAGACAAGTTGACTTATGGACTATAAACTTTACAGTGTTCCAACTGGAGGGTTTTCATCGACGGAGGCTGAACTGAACTGGTGACTGCGGCTTGGTGTACATGGCCATGGCATGGAGAGCTGGCAGAGTTCTACAGTTAGCCGCCGAGACGAACTGGAAGGATCAAGGACTACGTCAAGCAATGGTTGCGGTGTCGTGAGGACTGGTGCATCCTTGTCAGTCGTCTGAAGGACTTACAGCCATACCAACATCTTGAGGGCCGAAAGATGGCAGTAGGGTAACGTACAGTAGAATACCTATTCGTCTTACCTGTTAAGCTGCTTTGTTTGAGCCAAAAGGTGTCTGCGTCTTGGACTGTAGAGTTTCTTGCGGTGTTGTCGGCCTAGAGTACTGGTCGAAGCCCGGAAATGATTTTGTGATGTAAACAATGATAATTAGTCTTGGCAGTGTCAAGATCCATTTAACACCAGGTTTTTGCGTGTGTGAGTGCGTGTGCGCTTGTGCCTTGTAAGCTACTGTAGCGGACAACTATTCAGATTACATTCAAGCCTGCAAACAAATACTAAACTTATAGAGTGGTGTAGAGGCATTTATGATTGTCTAGAAACCGGGCAATACCACTCCATAACAGTGCCGAGGCTGTCAAGTCAGTAGGGGGTGTGACTGCCTTGAGCAGCAACAACTGCCCGGCACCTTCTGGGCATGGACTGGATCAGATGCCGGATATCTTGCTGTGGGATGGTGTCCCACTCCTCCTGAAGTGCCTGCAATAGATCGCGGTGATTTGCCGGCGCTTCTTCTCGCCTGCGCACACGTCTGTCCAATTCATCCCAGAGGTGTTCTATCGGGTTCATGTCTGGCGACATGGATGGCCAGGGAAGCACCTGGACATGGTGGTCGGTGAGGAACTGGGTGGTGAGTCGTGCTGTGTGCGGGCGAGCGTTGTCCTGCTGGAATATGGCATCCTGGTCAGCCAGAAAAGAAGGGCGTGTGGGCGCAGAATTTCGCTGGAGCAGGAAGTAGGACTCGTCGCTGAACCACACATGTCTCCAGTGATTCCGGACGGTCCAGCGAAGGTGCTGGTTGCCCCACTGCACTCGGTTCTGGCGATGGCGGCGGGTGAGGACAGCTCCTCTGTGAGGTCTGCGAGCTCTCAAACCAGCTTCATGCAGGCGGTTCCGCACGGTCTGGTCCGATAATCGGTGTGGCCCGGGGAGAGCCTGGACAGAAGATGAGGCCGACAGGAAACGATTCCGGAGGTGGCGGAGCCGTATGAAGCGGTCGTGAGCAGCAGTTGTCGCCCTTGCTCTTCCCGCTCGTGGCAAGTCAGCAACGGAGCCAGTGGCTTGAAACCTGACCCACAGTCACCTGATGGTGCTCTGGGACACGTGGAAGTGCCTGGCGATTGCACTTTGACTTTGGCCTGCTTGTAAACGACCCAATGCAATTTGGCGGTCTTCTCTGCTCAATCGGGCCATCTTTCGTCGCTGAATTGTCGTCTGATTTCTTTGTGGCGAACAATCCGCTTTTATGGGTTTTGGAAGACATGGTGAGAGCTCAATATTCCCCGAGTTTCACGAGATTACACTGAAGCATGACGAGTGGTCATGCCAAATGAGCAATTTTGACATTGTAGCCACTGATAACGCATGCGTCACGTGCAGAGCTCACTTGTGGCAATGGACGAAAGGTCGACGACCAGATAAACATTTTCTGCAGTTTGGTGGATATCCTTGTAGCCATATAACTAAATTAACCAAATATTACAAGCTATGCGTTTCTTTTTTTGAACAGTATATATATGTTACAGTCAAATCGGGAAATCAGGTATTTCACGAGAATGTCTGAAAGTTTAGGCATTCATGGTAAATACCTGGTTTGATCAGGCAATTCCGGAAATGACTGAATTTTTTTAGGCACTATCAGGAAATGACTAAAAACTACTTGTGCAAATTTCCCGTTTTGCCTGACTGTTAGGCAAAACGGGTTGTTCTGAGACCTTGTCTGTTTTTACCTCGCCTGCCTTGAGCATGAATTTCTCTTCTAGCACATTGTCTATTCATCGTTTTCCCCATTTCACTGAGTTCGGAGTGATTGCAGTTTGTTTTTTTACGGGTGCAGGTCACTACCGCGAGTGTAACAATATCGCGTGTGTAAGACTACGAGCACGAATTTATTGTCTTTCTTTATTTGGTGTTTAACGTCGTTTTCAACCACGAAGGTTATATCGCGACGAGGGAAAGCGGGGAGATGGGATAGGGGAAAGGAGGGGGGGGGGAAGATGGGATAGAGCCACTTGTTAAGTGTTTCTTGTTCACAAAAGCACTAATCAAAAAATTGCTCCAGGGGCTTGCAACGTAGTACAATATATGACCTTACTGGGAGAATGCAAGTTTCCAGTACAAAGGACTAAACATTTCTTACATACTGCTTGACTAAAATCTTTACAAACATTGACTATATTCTATACAAGAACCACTTAACAAGGGTAAAAGGAGAAACAGAATCCGTTAGTCGCCTCATACGACATGCGGGGTGCAGAGAAATAAGGATGTGGAAAAGAAGACTTTTGGTAAGTGAAATAAAGGTGATGGATCCAGTCAGGTAGAAATAAGACAACAAGAAAAGAATTGGAAAACTGCAGGGAATAGTAGGGAGAGTTTTCTTGGAAGGAAATATAGGTGAAAGGACTGGAAAGGCAGAAATAAGACAAAAGAAGAGAAGAAACAGAACCGTTAGTCGCCTGTTACGACATGCTGGGTAGCATCGGGTAAATTCTTTCTAGTCCCAACCAATATGGGACTCCCCCTAACCCGCGGGGGGTACGAATTTATTGTGATTTTCTCGCAAAGTTCGGAGTGATTGGAGTTTGTTTTTACATAGCCGGCCTTGAGAACGAATTTATTGTGAGTTTCTCGTATAGCACATTGTCTTTTTACATTTAGTCAAGTTTTGACTAAATGTTTTAACGTAGAGGGGGGAATCGAGACGAGGGTCGTGGTGTATGTGCGTGTGTGTGTGTGTGTGTCTGTCTGTGTGTGTGTGTGTGTGTGTGTGTGTGTGTGTGTGTGTGTAGAGCGATTCAGACTAAACTACTGGACCGATCTTTATGAAATTTGACATGAGAGTTCCTGGGTATGAAATCCCCGAACGTTTTTTTTCATTTTTTTGATAAATGTCTTTGATGACGTCATATCCGGCTTTTCGTGCAAGTTGAGGCGGCACTGTCACGCCCTCATTTTTCAACCAAATTGGTTGACATTTTGGTCAAGTAATCTTCGACGAAGCTCGGACTTCGGTATTGCATTTCAGCTTGGTGGCTTAAAAATTAATTAATGACTTTGGTCATTAAAAATCTGAAAATTGTAAAAAAAAAAAAAAAAATTTATAAAACGATCCAAATTTACGTTCATCTTATTCTCCATCATTTTCTGATTCCAAAAACATATAAATATGTTATGTTTGGATCAAAAACAAGCTCTGAAAATTAAATATATAAAAATTATTATCAAAATTAAATTGTCGAAATCAATTTAAAAACACTTTCATCTTATTCCTTGTCGGTTCCGGATTCCAAAAACATATCGATATGATATGTTTGGATTAAAAACACGCTCAGAAAGTTAAAACAAAGAGAGGTACAGAAAAGCGTGCTATCTTTCTTAGCGCAACTACTACCCCGCTCTTCTTGTCAATTTCACTGCCTTTGCCATGAGCGGTGGACTGACGATGCTACGAGTATACGGTCTTGCTGAAAAATGGCATTGCGTTCAGTTTCATTCTGTGAGTTCGACAGCTACTTGACTAAATGTTGTATTTTCGCCTTACGCGACTTGTTTTTTTCCCCTTTTACGACCCCAGCCATTCAAAGTTTTATAGTAGGCTTCTGTGCTGAAATGCTTTCTGACTCTCACCAGAAACACAGATTGTGAGCGCTGTAGGCATTCTCCGATAATGCCTGGCAGCCTATTTCAGTCAATCACCGATAGTGCCTAAACAATTTCAGTCATTTCCGGATTTGCCTGATCAAACCAGGTATTTACCGTGAATGCCTAAACTTTCAGACATTCTCGTGAAATACCTGATTTCCCGATTTGACTGTAACATATATATATTCATGAACATCACATAAAACAACCAAATGGTTTACAACTATGGAATGCAAATTGGTTTCACCCATGCAAATACACATGCAGACAAACCTCGAGGGTGAGAGGGGAGGGTTAAGGAGAGGGCGGGTGTGGGGGTGGGGGTGGATGGTGGGGGCGGTGGTCACGCTGTAATAATTATATACTGGCAATATCTTATTTCAAAGCATACCGCCATACATAGGGTACTATAAATATAAAAATATATATCTTTACACTGGGTAATAGGAGTATAGAACAACAAATTGTTATATCTTTGTAAAACATCAATGAAAAAAGTTTTTATATAAACACCAGTCCCTTTCAAATTTGCCATAAATATTATTTATACTAGAGTTGTACTTTTCAATCAAAAATCTTTGTTTTACAATTTTCAACAAAAATGTACTGTTGGAGCAATCTTATTGAACTTAGCTCTAAATATACATACTTTGGCAAGGAGAATAATCAGATCGGTGTATACATTATGCAAATGTCCGAAAATGATAAAAGTTCTTTTGAGAGTTTCAAATTAACGCAATTAACAAAATGTAAACATAACCATTGTATGAAATTAGACCAAAAAAGCTTAACACTAGTACAATCCCAAATCAAGTGTTCCAAGGTTTCTTCCCCATGTTGACAAAAACAACACTGGGGTGAATCAGAAATTTTCATTGAAAATAACAAGCGTTGGGTGGGCAAGATTCTGTATAATACTCTGTATTGGAACCATCTCAGGTATGTGTCTTGTGTAGTTCTCATTAATAGAGAGATAGCTCCAGTCGGACATGGTGAACTTGGTCAACCTTGCTTGTTAGAACTTTTCTTTATTTGGTGTTTAACGTCGTTTTCAACCACAAAGGTTATATCGCGACGGGGCTTGTTAGAAGCTGACATCCCATCTGGATGCTTCAATCAGATGTCCGTAAACATCTCCAGAGGGGATGTCACCTTGCTCCACTAATATTTTGGCCGACATATTGAAAACAAAATGGCGGACATTGAAACAGGGATTTTCACACATTTTCGCTCATAGTTGGTGTTTTGTTGGTACATTTAGTGTCTTTTCCTATGTTTATTAATGTGATAACGGCGTTGACAATTGTTTTATTTTTGTTGGACAAATGGAAAAGGCGATATTTGACATTTTTAAGTTATTTTGCATATTCCGTATGTCTTTAATCCTTTCAATCTTAACAGTTGGTTTCAAGACTCTTGACATTGTGACATTCAGCAACATGTAACCATCTATAAGTCGTGAGAAAGCTTCTTGAATTGACTCAGACTCAGCAATTGTTGCCAGGATTTGTGGAAAACAAGCAAAATAGCAATCTGCTGAGAACGGTAACGTAGGATTCCCTGCGCAACGTTACTGACATCATTGTAGAGAGGCTACAGAATAATGATCATATATCCCAACAACATTTGAAATCAGAAAATAAAGCGTTATTGATTTAAAAAGATCAGCTCATCTAGCTCTAGACGGGCACTAAAGCTGTGTTTGTGGTAAGACGCCGGCAACTAAAGCGGTAGGTCGTGGGTTCGAATCCCGGCCGCGCATGGTGAGTTAAGGTGGAGATTTGTCCGATCTCCCAGGTCAACTTATGTGCAGACCTGCTGGTACCTTACCCCCTTCGTGTAGAAATACTTGTATTCATGTCAGAGTTTGGTGGCTAATAGTAACACGAAAATACCCAGCATGCTTCCTCCGAAAGCGGCGTATGGCTGCCTAAATGGCGGGATAAAAACGGTCATACACGTGAAAATCCACTCGTGCAAAAACACAAGTGTACGTCGGTGTTTCAGCCCACGAACGCAGAAGATGAAGAAGAAGAAGAAGCTCGTCTGGCATAAAGTGTGCTATTCGTCCTTCAGTAGCAACACAAATTTGGCATAACTGCGTAAACGCCAACAACCCAAAGTCCATTTGAGGAAATATCGGCAGACCAGGGGACACATATTTCATCAGTGAGTGAATCTGAATCTATGATATAACATTTTATGAAAACGTTGACATGAGTTGAACAAGCCTGAGGACAAGACATTATCATAGTGTGCAGTTATCAAGATCGGTCAAGTAGTTTTCTCTGAATCGCTCTACACACACACACACACACACACACACACACACACACACACACACACACACAAACACACACACACACACCACACCCATGTCTCGATTCTCCGTCTATGTTAAAACATTTAGTGCAAACTGACTAAATGTGAAAATAGCCTAGACTCATGAATTAGTATCTTTCTTCGGTAAACATACCAGTAGACTGCGCACAGCTATCATCCGTGCAACTGGTACCTATGTTTTAACTATCAAATTCCACATTGAAAAACAATTGCGTCAAATAAAATGACAAAGCAAATGTGCTTAAAAACGATATTTAACCCAATGTTTGCTTATCAACGGGCTACCGTATTCCCATATGCTGTAGTTGTCGTTGGTATAATTGTTCTTTTTATTGTCGTTGTTGCTTGGTTTGCTTGGGATTTTTGTTTATATTGTATCCTGCGTTTCTTCTGTACTCTTACTGAAGGACAACTAAAACATGAAAATGTGGGTTTCAGTACTTGTTCAGAATAAGTATGCAGACATAGGGTTATACTAACCGTTAGCATTGTCAGCATGATCAGCACTAGAGGGAGTGACGTAGGTAACGGTGTGAATATCTTGTCTCTCAACATGGGCGATCTCTTGTCTCTCAACATGGGCGATCTCTTGTCTCTCAACATGGGCGATCTCTTGTCTCTCCACGTGGTGTACCTCTTGCCGTGCGCCATCGCCAACCCGCTGCTTGTAGACCGTCGTCTTGTTGCGGATCTTCTGATCGCCAAAGTTGACTGGAGCAGTTATGTTGGCTAAAATGAACAGGGAAATATGTTTCATTTAGAATCATAAATACTAAAACCATATGCTTTAAGCCATTACCAGTCAGTATGGAAATGGAAATGACCTCGCATAGAACACACACACACACACACAAAGACATACACAAACACACACACACACACAAACATACATACACACTCTCAAACACACACACACACACACACACACACACACACACACACACACACACACAGACGGACAGATGGACGGACGGACGGACGGACAGACAGACAGCCATACAGGCAGACAGACAGACAGACAGACAGACAGCATTGAGATAAATGATTGAAGTGTTATGTTAAGTGCTTGAGTGTGACGTGAACTTGGAAATGGTTCTGGCTGTTGATCCTCTTTTAGTCTTAACTGCCGACAAGTGAGAAAACTCGGCCGTTTTCTTACCCCGGTAGGGGGTTGTCAGGAATCTGTAACAAGTCGCGTAAGGCGAAAATACAACATTTAGTCAAGTAGCTGTCGAACTCACAGAATGAAACTGAACGCAATGCAATTTTTCAGCAAGACCGTATACTCGTAGCATCGTCAGTCCACCGCTCATGGCAAAGGCAGTGAAATTGACAAGAAGAGCGGAGTAGTAGTTGCGCTAAGAAGGATAGCACGCTTTTCTGTACCTCTCTTCGTTTTAACTTTCTGAGCGTGTTTTTAATCCAAACATATCATATCTATATGTTTTTGGAATCAGGAACCGACAAGGAATAAGATGAAAGTGTTTTTAAATTGATTTCGAAAATTTAATTTTGATAATAATTTTTACATTTTTAATTTTCAGAGCTTGTTTTTAATCCAAATATAACATATTTATATGTTTTTGGAATCAGAAAATGATGGAGAATAAGATAAACGTATTAATTTGGATCGTTTTATATATATTAATTTTTTTTACAATTATCAGATTTGTAATGACCAAAGTCATTAATTAATTTGTAAGCCACCACGCTGAAATGCAATACCGAAGTCCGGGCTTCGTCGAAGACTACTTGACCAACATTTTCAACCAATTTGGTTGAAAAATGAGAGCGTGACAGTGCCGCCTCAACTTTCACGAAAAGCCGGATATGACGTCATCAAAGACATTTATCAAAAAATTGAAAAAAACGTCTTAGGATATCATACCCAGAAACTCTCATGTTAAATTTCATAAAGATCGGTCCAGTAGTTTAGTCTGAATCGCTCTACACACACACACGCAAGGACAGACAGACAGACACAGACACACACACAGACACACACACAGACACACATACACCACGACCCTCGTCTCGATTCCCCCCTCTACGTTAAAACATTTAGTCAAAACTTGACTAAATGTAAACAGGTTACGGACTATATTGTCGCTTGTCACGCGCGGATGGATAGCAGGCGAATCACCGGCTTGGCGGGAAAAGTCATGTGACGTGAGCGAGCCTAGCTGAGAGAGCATTCTTCGAGCTGCAGACGATAGGAGAAGTCGTGCTGCTAAAGAATAGCCAGACTAGACGTGGTTATAGTGAAATAGCCGGTAGTAGTCGTAAGGAGAGGACTAGGCTTGCTCTGGATATAGACAAGCAATACACGAGGTAGAAAGTTAGCCTGTGTATTTACCGTGCTGAAGAATCACCCTTTTATCTGTGAAGCACAGAAAAGAGTTCCCCGTGCGAGATCCCAGATACGGGTGATATGCACCGTGGCGAGATGATACCGATGTCCAGAGGAACCTGGATGGAGAACCCTCCAACCAGATGAACCCAGACCTCTACGAAACCGGTAACCTGTATCCCTGTACCCCATATTTCCCTTCCTTTACATCACCCCATACTTGATAAGAATCGCTGGCGAGCAAACTGGACCCAAGGCCGCAGCGCAAGGAAGAAACCCTGAGATATTATTATTGCCCATAATTATGTATGAATGAGTATCCATGTGATGGACGTATGAATTAATATATATATAAACAATGCAAAACTAGAAAATTGGTGTTATTTGTTTTGTTCGTGTGAACGCCACCTTCTGGAGTCTTTGTATTGCATACCCCTTTTCTAGTCCTGTCACAAACCCAGCTAGTAGAACATTTATCTGTGACATAAGAAAATGAACACTTACTTTTGGCGCTACGCTTCTTTTATTAGAGTGATAGACCTGAATATAAAGTATTTTAGCATGGAGCTTGCCATGTCAACTCAGAAAGGAAACACACGGGCGTCGCCTCGGTCTCGGATAGCAGTATCAGCTGAAGAGACGATTAGAAAAGAATAACCAATTATGTGTATTTTTTCTGACAGAAAAAAATGCCACTGCAAGGAGCCGTGATAATGTCTACAACTGCCCAGAAATGGACTGGTGAACATAGAAGCCTCCCAGTATCATGGCCATTCTTACTGTACACGCCATTTACAGCATGTAAGGAAGATCTAGTTTGTGTGAGAAAGGCGTCACATGAACACTTCTTACATTGCAGGCATGTTGGCCGCTGTCAGCGTGAGTTCGATCCCAGGTTCGGCGGAAATTTATTTCAGAGTCAACTTTGTGTGCAGACTCTCTTCGGTGTCCGAACTCCCTCCCGTGTACACTACATTGGGTGTGCACGTTAAAGATCCCACGATTGACAAAAGGGTCTTTCCTGGCAAAATTGCTTAGGCACAGTTAATAATTGTCTACCATACCCGTGTGACTTGGAATAATAGGCCGTGAAAGGTAAATATGCGCCGAAATGGCTGCAATTACTGGCCGTATAAAATTTCATCTCACACGGCATCACTGCAGAGCGCCTAGAACTGTACCCACGGAATATGCGCGATATAAGCCTCATTGATTGATTGATTGATTGATGTCCAGTTAACGAAAGACCAAATCTTCATGACAACCATGTATACTGACCTTGCACATACTGTCCGAGTCCAGAGCCTCGCTGTACAGCCAGTTCATCCCCGTGATTGTGTGCGTCATTATCAAGGATGGTTTGTCTCACTATTAGATGTGATGAACTTATGTGGGCTGGAGATTGTACACAACTAGGTGTCCTGTCCTCCCCAAGGTTGAACAGTTCATCCTCTTCTTGCTGATCGCTGCTGCTCTGCGCCGTCGCCATTGAGGTCCCTGCTTTTGTAAAAATGCTTTGTCCATCATAAAGGGTGGATTTCGTGTCATCATCATCATCATCATCATCATCATCATCATCATCATCATCATCATCATCATCATCAATCATCCGTCATCCGTCATCCGTCATCCATCATCCATCACCCATCATCATGCATTTATGGAAGTGGCTCGTGATGAAACTTCCAGATTATTAACGAGGACCGACGCCTGACCATTACAAAGAGTGTTCTTGTGTACATAGTACAGCTACTTAGGGTTCTTTGAAGTCTGTAGACAAATACATCATAAGACCATCAACAAAAACAGACCTTAATCTTTATAACAATGCCTTTGGCGCTGTTGGTAGAATGTTGTTTAGATATCAATAAATGCGTTGCAATTCGACTATATGTGTTTTTTTCTCTCCACGGAATGGATATCATGCACAACAATTCAAACACCCGTGCACCCAACTCATCCCGCCCCGTTTATAATGTATGAGTTTACTAACTAAAGTTAAACAATGAAAATGTGCAATTTAACTTTGTATCGGTTGTATTTTGTAGCTTACCATTTTTTCTTGTGCAAGAAACATTTCATGGTTCTAGGAATAATGGCTATTAAAAACACCCGTTCGGATTGGAACAAGCGAAAATATTCCCATTATTTAGCAGTTCAGTTTGATTTAGAGGAGAGATAAAACAGATATGAAAGCAAAAAATACTGCTATAGAGATTCAAGGGAAAGAAAATGTTAGCATTGGGGGAAGGGGCTCTAAACCAGAGAGGAGGTATTTCAAAAATACATTTTTCAGATAGGTCACGTAATAACTTTTCCATTAATTTTTAATTTTCCCTGACTTTTTATGGTAGGAACATTTAGTTAGACACTCCCCAATAATGTTGGAGAGACTGCATGTATATGTGACCCTCCACCACGAAATGAGTCGCATGTCACCTCGCGCAGTTCTGCGCTGGGCTTAATATATAAGTCCGGGGAGTGTCTGGTAACAGTGTGAGGCTCACCTTAGTTACAGGCTTATAACGCGAACAGTTTTCGCTCTTTTCTAAAACGGGTTTCACCACTGGATAGAACATAAAAAACTCTTTATGAAAATGTAAAAAATATGAAAATCATGCAAAGGTGACATGCGACTCATTCCGTGGTGGAAGGTCACATATGTCAGGTTCGAGTGGGAATTTGGTCAAATACGTATTCGTATAAACCAAGAGTGTTTGATTTTAAATCAACAATAATTATCATTCGATTAGGCTATGGCAGAAGATAATTATCGCCCTTGGATGCGCTTTGTAATGTTTGATAACTTTAAGTGAAGTGTCACGTTTCAATATATCACTCAAGGTGATTATGAACCGGTTAATTACTACTAATTAACTAACCACACCACGATCCACTCTCGCAGGCATACAATTAAATAGAGTCAACAAAAGTATAAGTTTCAGACGCCTGTTTATGTATAAACTCTCCACCTCCCTCGAGCCTTCACTCAAAATATGTTCCTTTTACGTTCTCAACACGTAAAAAACCAGTGTTCACTGACAAAAATGCCAGTACTATGTAGAAAATTATAGTAACACGCTGAACCCGTGTAAATACAGTCGAAATGAGAATGTTCTGTTCGAAAAGCTCTAGTTCGTGCAGGTGTCACACACCCCACGTTGTCACTACTCCAATGAAATCATAGATACGAAAAGACAACGGTGGTCAACGGGGTGCGTACGACATGGTGCACTTAGCTTTATCTCTGCTGCTGCTGCTTAGCCGGTATGCTGGTTAGTCGGTTCGCTGGTTAGCCGGTCCGCTGGTTAGCCGGTTCGCTGGTTAGCCGGTCCGCTGGTTAGCCGGTCTCCTGGTTAGCCGGTCTCCTGGTTAGCGTAGCCTCAACAGTTCCCGCCAGAGTCAGCCGTGCCGATGTTACGGGAACGTAACGAACGAACGAAACGAACGAACGAAGGAAGGCTGCAAACAGAAAGCATCGGTGCACTAAACATGTCAGCTACCCCTCACCCACCACCTTAAAACATGTCATCTTTAAATATCTCATCGAGCACGTGGGCCTGCACAAAACTGACTTTTTACAACAACAAAACAGCCATTTTCCGTCCTTCTCTCCCTATCTGCAAAAACCATATACAGATTAGTATTTTAGCGTCACAGAGAGTAAATTATGCGCTAACCTGGAAAGAACAACAGAGAGTATTTCATTCCACAACACAGACTCATCAACAGCGTTAAATAATGATTTATTACCTCAAAAGCCTATGATTGTAACTCTCAATGGAAGCAAAGTCCGCCTCCTCCCTGGAACAGTCTCTGTTCGTCAACAGTGACCCAAAACGTCCAGAACCCCTTGTCGAATCCTTATGCGAAAGCCATCGCCGACGAAGGAAATGTGACGACTTGTCCTCAGCAAAATACGTGGCAGAGGAAAGGAATAACTTGTGGAAGTTCCCCTAGAGTGCCGAATATGATACTCGGTGAAAAACCATCATACTCTGGTAACTGTGTGTTAGGTCCTTCCCCTTCTGCCGCTGGGTGTCAAGTGTGTCGTCCTTGAGTCTCTGACAGACCACCTAGCCAAATACACGTGACTGACCTTGTCACCAAACCAGTCCAGCTATACACAGTTTTGCCTCCCCAACAGGAAAAAGACACGAGAAACTCAATCCCTGTCAGCGAAAAAAACCGTCAGCCCTATGACAGCAGAAACCTGCACTGTGAAGCTCGTGCGTTTCAAAACATCCGTGCTCGGGAGCACTGTCAGCAAAAACTCTGCTGTGTCCAATATCACGCACAGGCGCTTTCTATCATACATTGACCCAGAACAGGCACTCCACTGAGTGACGCTTTCTTGGTCTCTGTCACCCGATCGTGACACACCTCCCCTCTTCAAGACGAAACCTCGGTTTCGCTCACAGTCATGTTCTCCTCTACAGCCCGAGAGAGAAAGTCAGCTCCAACATTGTTGGCGCCCGGAATGACGCGTACCGTGAATTGGTACGGTTGGAGAATCAACGCCCAGCGCATAAGTCTGGCGTTTGCCAACCTTGCAACCTGAAGATATTGCAGAGGTTGATGGTCCGTCTCCAGACAGAAAGGTCGTCCGTACAGGTACGCTTCGAACTTCTGGATGCCCCAGACAATGGCGAGACACTCGCGTTCAACCGTTGCATACGCTGCCTCGGCCGAGGTCAGCTTACGGCTGGCGAAGCAAACAGGGTGCAAAAACCCCTCTGTCTCCTGAAGCAACACTGCCCCAAGTCCCTTCCCTGAAGCGTCTGTCCTCAGCACGAAGTCCTTGTTCAGGTCTGGTAGTCGGAGAATAGGCTGACTGGTGAGTCGCCTCTTCAGGGTGTTGAATGCGGAGCTACATTCCTCAGTCCACACTACAACGGTCGGTTGTAGTTTCTTGGTAAGGTTGGTCAGTGGTAGAGCGATTTCGGCAAAGTGCGGGATGAAGCGTCTATAGAAGCTGGCTAGGCCCAGGAAAGACCTGACTTCTTTCTTCGTGCGCGGTGGCTCCGCCTCCCGAATCTTCTGGATCTTGTCGTCCTCTGGAACGAGCAATCCCTCGCCGACAACATGACCCAGGAAAGACAATTCCCGGAATCCCAAGTAGCACTTGGACGGTTTAGCTCCCAGATTTCCGTCCTTCAACCTTCCGAACACGTCGCGCAGGGCGTCGAGATGTTCAGTCCATGTCTCTGTCGCGATCAGCACATCGTCGATGAAACTGCTGATGTCCTCGCGCTTCAATGGTTCCAAAAGTTTCCTCATCATGCGAGTGAAGACGGCACCTGCATTCTGTAGACCAAAAGGCATGACTGTCCACTGGAACTGGCCGAATGGAGTGGTAAATGCAGTCTTTGGGCGGTCTTCCTCGGCAACTGGGATTTGCCAGTATCCCTTGGTGAGGTCCAGTTTGGAAAAGTACTTGGCCTTGGCCAAGTGACTGAAGAGGTAGTCCACATCAGGCATGGGTTCCGCGTCAAACGCCGTAATCTTGTTCAGCTTCCGGTAGTCAACACAGAACCTGACGCGTCCATCCTTCTTCTTTACAAGCACAATTGGTGAACTGTAGGGAGAGTTCGCTGGCTCGATGACGCCCAACTTCGTCATGTCGGCGATTTCCTTCCTGACCACCTCCTTCTGGGCATGAGGCATGGGATACTGCTTCGTCCTCACTGGCTGTTTCTCCAGCAAGTCGAAGGTAAACTCCTCTAGATGCGTCTGAAGTGGTATGTCTGTAAGGACCCGTGCTGCATCCTTCAGGATCTCTTGCAGGTCCGCCTGCTGGTCGTCCCCAAGATCAGGTGAGATGTGCACGTCCGTGAGATCCTCACTAGCCTCCAGCGGACAAACTGGTACCCGTCCTCCTCCCTGTTCTTCCGTTGTCTCGTCCATCACGACAGCAACTGCTTCTGTCACTTTGTCCTTTTCCCCGTAGGCAGTCCTCTCTATGTAGGCGCGCAGCAGGTTGGCGTGGTACAGGCGTGCTTTCCCGTTCATGACGATCCTGTAGTCGTTTTGGCCCACTTTCGCTGTCACCTCAAAAGGTCCTTGCCACTGCAGTTGTAGCTTGTTGTGTTTGACAGGTAGAAGTAGCAACACCCGTTCTCCAATCTTGAAGCTGCGCGGCCGTGCCTTGCGGTCGAATCCTCGCGCGTAACGCTGTGCTGCTCTTCCCAGGTTCTCTTGAGCCAATTTGCAGGTCTCTTCAATCCTGTTCCTGAGTTCTACGATGTAGGTCGCTGTCGTCTGCACCTCCTCGTCAGCTTCTTCGTCCGTCCAAGCTTGACGCAGGATAGCCATGGGACCGCGTACCTGTCTGCCGTACAACAACTCAAATGGGGAAAAACCCAAGCTCTCCTGAGGAACCTCGCGGTATGCAAAAAGCAATGCTGGGATGTACCTGTCCCACGTGCGTGGTTTCTCCTGAGCTAGTTTCCTCAGCATGGTCTTCAAGGTGCCATTGAACCTTTCCACCAGTCCGTTGCACTGAGCATGGTAAGGAGTGGTGAAGTGCTGCTCCAGTGATAGCAGTCGTGCTGCCTCCGCCATCACTCCTCCCGTGAACTGCGTGCCTCTGTCGGTGAGTACCTCTGATGGAATTCCCAGCCGGGACCACATAGTAACCAGAGCCTCAGCTACTCGCGTGGCTTCAATCGATTTCAGAGGGATCGCCTCTGGGTATCGAGTAGCGTAGTCCACCATGGTCAAAATGTATCTGTTTCCGTCCTCAGACGCAGGCAAGATGGGCCCGATGATGTCCACTGCCACCCGACGAAAGGGTTCGTCGATGAGCGGCATCTTCTCTAAGGGGACCTTCCTCACCCTTCCTTTGGCAACCACCTTCTGGCACTTATCGCAGGACGCACAGAAACGTCGGACATCCGTGCAGATGCCTGGCCAGTAAAAGTGGCGCCAGACACGATCCGTGGTCTTCTTGGTACCAAGATGACCTCCCAGAATCGAGTCGTGTGCCGTTGCCATGACACCCTCGCGAAACTCGCGAGGCACGACAACCTGTTTGAATGTACCTTCTTGGTTGCTGAACTCACGGTAGAGCAACTTCTTGTCCCTGAGGAACTTTGACCTCCCATGCTTCCCGCTCAGCTTCACCTTCCCCGACTTCGCGTGCTCCCGAGGAGTAGCTAAGGTCGGGTCAGAATCCTGAGCCTTCGCGAGAAGCGCGGGGGTCACGTTCCCCAGGGCAGCTCGTGCAGCAGGTAGGGGTTTGAGAGGTTTGTCCTCTCGCTCCGCCTGTGCCCGCGTGAGCACTGAAATGACGTCGGGAGACCGATAAACGGGAACCTCCCTGGTGACGCCGTCCACAAACTGAACCCGGTTTCCAATGAGCAGGTCGCATGGAGGATCGTCCATGACGACGGCCACAATGGTCCCCGTGAACAACGGGGTTACGACCTTGATCACTGCCGTGTTCAAGTCGTAAGCGTGAGATGCCTCGGCCATTCTCACCCTGATGCTGTCTCCTGTGTAGGCCATAGCTGGAACTAGACTCGCCCGAACCACTATCATGTCTGCCCCTGTGTCCCGCAGACCTTCGCCCTTCACTCCGTTAACGTAGACGTTGCAGTGGGGCTGGAAATGTTTCCTGGAGCACGGAACGCAGAGTTGTGGGATGGTGCATGAGCTCGTGACGTCCCTGAACTCCTCACTGCCAACGAAGTGAACGCCCTTCTGGTCAGCCTGTCTCTTGTGGCAGTCCTTCTTCACGTGGCCCCGCTTGTTGCAGTAGTAACACTGGATGTCAGTTCTGGAACTCGATCCCTTGTGTCCCTGATCGTCCTTCCCGTCCTTGGGTCCTGAAGAACCCGAATTTCCCGTTTTTCCTGGCCGTGAGCCTGAAGATTTGCCGGAGATCGCCTGGGCGTCCTCGTGCACTCTGATCCAGTCGGCTGCCTCCTGAGTAGTCTTGGGCTGGTGCTCCTGCACGAAGGTCACCACCTCAGGTCGCAGGCTGGACATCAGTTGTTCCATGACTATGAGGTCGGCAAGGTCGTTGACGGTCCAGTCCTTTTCGGCCATCTCCACCCAGCGCCGCAGGTAGAGGTTAAGGCGTGCCACAAACTGATGACTCAGCTCGCCGCTCAGTCTCTTGCTGTTACGCAGACGTCGTCTGTAGGCTTCAGCAGTCAGGTTAAAGCGCTGGAGTAACGCCTTCTTAAGTGCCTGATAGTCTCTCGCCTCGTCGTCCTCCAAAGCGTTGTAGAGCTGCAATGCGCGTCCCTTTAAGCAGGTGCTAAGGCGGCTAGCCCACGTGGCCTCTTCCCACTTCTGGTCAGATGCAATGCGCTCAAACCGGCGTAAAAAGTCGTCGAGCTCGTCCTTGTCATCGTCGAACGTCGGCAGTCTCGTACGGTCGGCAACAAACGTCGGCGCGCTAGCCTGAGTGAGCGTACCCTTCTCGGCCTGTAGCCTAGCTAGCTCTAGCTGGTGATCGCGATCCGCCTGTTCCTTCCGGTCTAGTCTGTCACGTTCGTCTTTCTTTTCTTGTCTGTCAAGATCGTCTTTCCGTTCTCTTTCCTGTCTGTCTCGTTCGTCTTTCCTTTCCTGTCTGTCTCGTTCGTCTTTCTCTTTCTTGTCCTGTCGGTCACGTTCGGCCTGTCGTTCTTGTCTGTCAAGCTCTTCTTTTCTCGTCTGTCGCTCTATGTCTTCCCTACGTTCCAGCTCCTTGCGTTTAAGCAAACTACGCGCTCTAACGCGTGCGTCTCGCTCTGTCTGTTCCTCGCTACCAGGAGTCTCAAAAGTTAATCTCTTCGTAGGAGATCCCCCTGTAGCCATGGTTAGTTTTAGCAAAGCTTTATTACCAAAGTAAGTCTAACGCAGCTATAGCTAGAACACGCGGTGACGAAAGCGGTGGATACAAAAATCCAGCAACCGGAAAATGCAGAAGAAAAATCCAAACGGTGTAGAACAAAACGCGTAGCCTACTTTATGGCTGCTTTTTGCGGTGAAACAAAGTGTTTCCCACAGCCGTGGCCTACTTTATCGGCTGCTTTTTGCGGTGAAACAGAGTGTCTCCCACAGCCTTGGTTAGGACAGAAGTCCTCGGACCCTTCCCCCCCAAAATTCCAACAAAGTCAAAATATGGAGAAAAATCCAAGTAAAACAAGACTATAGAAATATAACCTGTTACAGAATGCGAAACAACAATGTAGAGAAAACTGAGTAAAACGAATAACAAATCCGCTAACCCCGCTCAGCTCTCTGCAACGGAAAACTCTGAACGTACAACAACAAAGATTCACAAACAAAGGAAAGGGAAATAATCACAGTTAGCGCATACAATAACTCACAAATTACAATTTACATTTCCTGCAAGATGTGAATCGCTTAAGGTGTGGTATATGATCAAAACTATACAAAAAAGGGTAGCACCAAGCAGAAAATAAGTCGAGCACTGACGAGATTATCTGCTCTTAGTTATCCTTAATTGGTGGGTCTTTATCAGTTGGAAATTAACTGAGTAAATCCCGGCTTGGCCCCCATGTGTCACGTTTCAATATATCACTCAAGGTGATTATGAACCGGTTAATTACTACTAATTAACTAACCACACCACGATCCACTCTCGCAGGCATACAATTAAATAGAGTCAACAAAAGTATAAGTTTCAGACGCCTGTTTATGTATAAACTCTCCACCTCCCTCGAGCCTTCACTCAAAATATGTTCCTTTTACGTTCTCAACACGTAAAAAACCAGTGTTCACTGACAAAAATGCCAGTACTATGTAGAAAATTATAGTAACACGCTGAACCCGTGTAAATACAGTCGAAATGAGAATGTTCTGTTCGAAAAGCTCTAGTTCGTGCAGGTGTCACACACCCCACGTTGTCACTACTCCAATGAAATCATAGATACGAAAAGACAACGGTGGTCAACGGGGTGCGTACGACATGGTGCACTTAGCTTTATCTCTGCTGCTGCTGCTTAGCCGGTATGCTGGTTAGTCGGTTCGCTGGTTAGCCGGTCCGCTGGTTAGCCGGTTCGCTGGTTAGCCGGTCCGCTGGTTAGCCGGTCTCCTGGTTAGCCGGTCTCCTGGTTAGCGTAGCCTCAACAGTTCCCGCCAGAGTCAGCCGTGCCGATGTTACGGGAACGTAACGAACGAACGAAACGAACGAACGAAGGAAGGCTGCAAACAGAAAGCATCGGTGCACTAAACATGTCAGCTACCCCTCACCCACCACCTTAAAACATGTCATCTTTAAATATCTCATCGAGCACGTGGGCCTGCACAAAACTGACTTTTTACAACAACAAAACAGCCATTTTCCGTCCTTCTCTCCCTATCTGCAAAAACCATATACAGATTAGTATTTTAGCGTCACAGAGAGTAAATTATGCGCTAACCTGGAAAGAACAACAGAGAGTATTTCATTCCACAACACAGACTCATCAACAGCGTTAAATAATGATTTATTACCTCAAAAGCCTATGATTGTAACTCTCAATGGAAGCAAAGTCCGCCTCCTCCCTGGAACAGTCTCTGTTCGTCAACAGTGACCCAAAACGTCCAGAACCCCTTGTCGAATCCTTATGCGAAAGCCATCGCCGACGAAGGAAATGTGACGACTTGTCCTCAGCAAAATACGTGGCAGAGGAAAGGAATAACTTGTGGAAGTTCCCCTAGAGTGCCGAATATGATACTCGGTGAAAAACCATCATACTCTGGTAACTGTGTGTTAGGTCCTTCCCCTTCTGCCGCTGGGTGTCAAGTGTGTCGTCCTTGAGTCTCTGACAGACCACCTAGCCAAATACACGTGACTGACCTTGTCACCAAACCAGTCCAGCTATACACAGTTTTGCCTCCCCAACAGGAAAAAGACACGAGAAACTCAATCCCTGTCAGCGAAAAAAACCGTCAGCCCTATGACAGCAGAAACCTGCACTGTGAAGCTCGTGCGTTTCAAAACATCCGTGCTCGGGAGCACTGTCAGCAAAAACTCTGCTGTGTCCAATATCACGCACAGGCGCTTTCTATCATACATTGACCCAGAACAGGCACTCCACTGAGTGACGCTTTCTTGGTCTCTGTCACCCGATCGTGACATGAAGAAATGGTCAAAAAACACATCATAATAATAGCAACAAACATTTTCTCCAAAGCGAAGCCTACTTTAAGTACGGATGTTTTAAGAATAAGTGCGCTTTATACGACCGCCCTGATATGGCCCTTCGTGGTCGGCTGGGCGCTAAGCAAACAAACAAAGCATTACACGAAACGGAAGTGGGATGACCTGCATGTAGGACCACACCAAGGACTACTACTAAAAGGACGTGCAAAATGTGTAAAATGTAGGGACTGTTTTTGCTTACTGTGTAAGGGCTTGACTGTCTGCCATGTTCTTCTTGTACATTTGTTAGAAGAAACCACCATAAGCCGTAGGCTTGTTGTTGTTTTCACTTCATGTCGATGTACATTTTCTGAATATGTAAATATGAATAAACATTGTTTAAACCAAAAGGACGTGCACAGCGTGATTCCTGACTTCGCTAGCGAAGGCCAGTTTTCCTCAGCCTCCTCAGGCCTCTTGTTTTATTGTCAGCCCCAATTCGGAGTAGGAGTACTAGTTTGGAAGAACTTTTTTCAATGTACTATAATGGGTTTTTTGCAAGTATACACTTTAGTCACATCGAAGATTGTTGTATATAGATATCACACTGGGAGCATTTATATATTAGATTCTTCCCTTGCGAACATTTTAAATTCAGTTGAGGTGGTGCAAATTATGCACTATTTTGTTTGTCACAAGGCTAGAACCGGACATGAGTACATTGGTCTACTATGATGGCGGCGATTCTGAGTTGAAAGTTATTGTTTACTAAGTGTTTTGCTGTTTCTATGCCTTCAAAATGCCTAATAAGTGTGGTGTAGTGAACTGCGAAGGAACTTACAACGAGAAGAATAAGTGCCGTGTGTTTAGACTGCCAAGAGACGTGTCTGAGAGACAGAAGTGGCTGGTTGTGCTCCCTCCACGTGAACACTTTGTAGTGGATCTTCATCTGTGAAAAACATTGGGGACTCAATCCTCCTATGGTAACATTGCCTGGTGGTGCCACACGGCCTGCGATCCCTCCTTATGTTTTTAATGTGCCGACATCGTGCCTGCCCACGCCCAAACCTTCACCTCGTCCGGCAAAAGATGAAGACAAACAATTCAGGCACTTTCTTCAAAGGGATACCATCTCTTCACTGGCCTCATTCAATCCCGAGAAATACTTGCAGAAACAGCACAAGAATGTGATAATTTCAAGATCAAGTGACATGTTTGTTTGTGTTTTCATGTCAGAAAACTTTCATGAATCTCCTATTTCCGTCATTGTTGACAACATAGCGACTCTGTGTTCTCCTTTGACCCTCAGTGCTTTCAAGAATGGTATCAGTGTGCTACTTGGCAAGATCCTGAATCCAAACAATGGTCTCAGCTCCTATTCCCAGTTCCATGAAGCTGTGCGCGTCTCAGTCAACTATGACATCCCCTCGGACCAGGTGCTGAAACAGGTGGTGACACTTCTGCAAGGTCAGTCTTCAGACTGTTCAGCTGACAGACAAGGAGAAAAAGTTGGATTTCTTGACGCGTCAGTTGCAGCTCTTGAGAGAAAAACAGTTTTCGATGAATGACTTTTGTTTTGCCATTGAGTCTTTCCCCCAGTGCAGTTGTGTGCGTCTTCACGAGGAAGCAGGTACTCAAAATAACGTTCATAAAAAAAAAACAGGATCACAAGCGATAATGCGCAACATACTTGTTTTATTAATCGTCATTCAGTGTGCGATACCATATGCGAACCTATATGTCACGATGTAGTGACATGGATGGAGGAAGGAACACTCTGTCGGGTGCCTATCTCCAATTGTGCTTGAGTCGGGGTGACGGCATGAAACCGCTGACAAAGCATAGCGAATCACGGGGATTTCGTTTTGCAGGGGTTCCACGTGGGTGATTTTTGCTGTCTGGGCAAAATCGGCTATGACTGAACTGAATATGTGACACGCGGAGTCACGTGATATTTTCAAGGTTGTTTTGTGAGGACATGAAACTGGGCACTTCAACATTTTGAGCGGCCAGAGAGAGAAGGACAGTTTGCTTGTTCCCAGAAGTATGTTGGTTTACAACACGTTGGTGATAGACCATTTCATGACAACGTGCCGTTCTGCAAGTACAGTAGGGCTTTTTGGGAACAAACAAGAAGGGACCACTTTTCGCCGTCTTCATGTTATTTTGACGACAAGGTCGTCAGGTGTGACTCTTGGCTGAGCGGGGGAATTTTCCAACGCATAAAGGAATTCAGCGCAAGGGAGGTGTGGCAGGAAATTCGTCGACGGACGAAAGCCATACAAAGGAAGCAGGCTCGCTTGAAGGAGAGCTACTTACATCAGGCTGTTGAGGTAATACATCGTTATTTGACGCCTTTTACGAGTCTGTGTTTGTGGAATGAAATTCTCTCTGTTGTTCTTTCCAGGTTAGCGCATAATTTGCTCTTCGGGACGCTAAAATAATAATCTGTATTTGTTTTTTTGCAGATATGGAGAGAAGGAAGGAAAATAGCTGATTTGTTGTTTTAAAAGTTCGTTTGTGCAGGACACGTGCTTGATGAAATATGTAAAGGTGACATGTTTAAAGATGGAGTGTGAAGGGTAGCGTGGCATGTTTAGTGCACCAATGCTTTTTGTTGCAGCCTTCCTACCTATCTTCTTACCTATCTACGTATGTCTGCGGTGTTGCGGGTATGCGGTAGCCGGGACTTCTATATGCTGTAACCTGGTGTTCTGGTGGATTGCTGTCGCTGTTGTTGTCCCACCATTCTACATTTCTTACCATTTATAGTAACTACGAGGAGGACCTTCAGCGACTGAGTGAGGCGCCTGATGTCTCCACTATTCCCTGCTTCGTTTCTACGCCAGCCGGCACTTCATTCAATGGAGCAGTTGTGGAGATAGACTATTCACGGGTCGCCCACTCAGTGGCAAAAAGCTAAGTGTGCCATGTCATTGCGCCCTTCTTACCACCGAGTCATCCTTTATATTTGTGATTATATTTGAGTGGTGACAACGTGGGGTGTGTGACACCTGCATTTAACCAGCGCTTTTGCATAATCGGCTAACTTTCCTATCTATACACGGGATCAGCGTGTTATCATTTTCTAAACTTTAACTGGCATTTTTGTCAGTGACCTATTTTTACGTTTTGAACGTAAAACATCTTTTGGAGTGAAGTCTCGAGGGAGGTGGCGAGATAGTATATAAACAGGCGTTTGAAACTTATACTTTTGTTGATTCTATCTATTTGTATGACTGCGAGAGTGGATCGTGGTGTGGTTAGTTAGTTTATAGCAGTAACTAACCGTACATAATCACCTTTTGTGATCTGTGAAACTCGTCGCGATATAACCTTCGTGGTTGAAAACGACGTTAAACACCAAATAAAGAAAGAAAGATCTGTGAAACGTGACACTCTCTCTCTCTCTCTCTCTCTCTCTCTCTCTCTCTCTCTCTCTCTCTCTCTCTCTCTCTCTCTCTCTCTCCCTCTCTCTCTCTCTCTCTCTCTCTCTCCACAACCTTATAAGTGTCCCAATATAGTAATGATCAATCACATTTATGGATGAGCAAACATCTGATTGGTGCAAGTGCCTTAAATGAAAGTGCCCAGGAGCTTCGTGATGCAATATTATGTCATTTGAGCTTGTGTCCTTCGATCGGGTTTAGAGAATAGAATCAAAAGTCAGCGGTCCAGTCAAACTTGCGGATTGATACTTTTCTTAAACAACTTGAGAAATAAGGCAAACCATTGTGAGGTTTGTATAATTCTGCTGGTGGTGCGTTGTTGAAAACTGGGTAAAGTCCATATGACTAGACCGGGGCCAACTTATTTGTACAGCAACACACATTTGACATGACGAATTAATTGAGTGTGTGGAAAAGAAGTTAGTGTTCAACCTCTTTTGCCTTGGCCTTTCAGCTCAATACAACCAAATATTGAAAGTCGGTATTGGTTTTTACAGAATTCCCACTCTGACGCTAGACAGCTTGTGTGTCATCAGATTGTGTTCTCGTCATGTCTACTCAGTCAAAATTCAGTCCACGTCAACTCGAGCTTTACTGACTGGTGTAACAGAGCCACTCCTTCCTGCGTCACCCATTGTGTAAACTATCACAGACCTGTCCTGGTTTTAACATGTTCGAACAAGTCGCGTGAGGCGAAAATACAACATTTTGTCAAGCTGTCGAACTCACAGAATGAAACTGAACGCAATGCAATTTTTCAGCAAGACCGTATACTCGTAGCATCGTCAGTCCACCGCTCGTGGCAAAGGCAGTGAAATTGACAAGAAGAGCGGGGTAGTAGTTGCGCTGAGAAGGATAGCACGCTTTTCTGTACCTCTCTTCGTTTTAACTTTCTGAGCGTGTTTTTAATCCAAACATATCATATCTATATGTTTTTGGATTCAGGAACCGACAAGGAATAAGATGAAAGTGGTTTTAAAATGATTTCCAAAATTTAATTTTGATCATAATTTTTATATTTTTAATTTTCAGAGCTTGTTTTTAATCAAAATATAACATATTTATATGTTTTTGGAATCAGGAAATGATGAAGAATAAGATGAACGTAAATTTGGATCGTTTTATCTTTTTTTCTTTTTTTTCCACAATTTTCAAATTTTAATGACGAAAGTTATTAATCAATTTTTAAGCCACCAAGCTGAAATGCAATACCGAAGTCCGGCCTTTCTCGAAGATTGCTTGGCCAAAATTTCAATCAATTTGATTAAAAAATGAGGGTGTGACAGTGCCGCCTTAACTTTTACAAAAAGCCGGATATGACGTCATCAAAGACATTTATTGAAAAAATGGAAAAAAACGTCCGGGATATCATTCTCAGGAACTCTCATGTAAAATTTCATAAAGATCGGTATAGTAGTTAAGTCTGAATCGCTCTACACACGTACACGCACAGACAGACACACACATACACCACGACCCTCGTCTCGATTCCCCCTCTATGTTAAAACATTTAGTCAAAACTTGACATATTTGTGAATGACAATTCTCTTTAAAAATCAAGAGTCTGACTTGTTACTGTTTAGACTGGCAGTTGTTTGGTGAGTTTATTGCGTAAGCGACATTTTTGTCAATCTGTACAAATAGTTTATTAAGCACTTTAAAAATCAAACAAACTGAATCTGACTGTATGAAACTTAAAATACACTTTGAAAATCCTGAAGCATTCATACATATAACCGTTCAGGCTTGGCTCGCCGAAAACCGAAGACGGAGACAGGCTGACATGAAATCCTTAGTCCGGAATGAGTAAAAGCAAGTTTGACGAACAGTTCAATCTAAATAAGGTCACCACAGTGCCGCATTACTTTTCGCGAAGCCAAATATGACGTCATCAAATAAATTATTCGGAAATTAAAAACAATGTGGGATTATCATGTATGTAACATTTAAAAAAAACAAAAACTTTCTTGCAGTTTCCCTGAAATTGCTCTGCGCACACACACCTACATGCAGACTCACACTCACACACACACAAACGCACACACACACACACACACACACACACACACACACACACACACACACACACACTCACTCACTCACACTCACACTCACTCACACTCACACACACACTGATAATTTCGTCAAAAATTACTCATATTAAAATACAAAATTCAAATTACTTTTTTGCACATGATACATCCTGTCTGATGGTACAAGTCCCCGATGTAGAAACAGAAACACGCTCCTTTTGCATGTTATTGAACTTGGACATCTTGGGATGAACACGTTCGTTTGAACGAGAAGGCATGCACTATTAGGTTCGTATGAACAAAATGTGCATGTGTATAGGTCCTAACGTATATTTTTTCTCTCTTTTAGGGGTAGGGATATTCTGTATCTATTTGTTGACCAATCTTTGGTTTGTATGACTTAATCAATGTTATTGTTTGAGCACAACAACAACGCCAACAGAATATGACAGAAGAAAGGGATGTGCCTCAGGAAAAGACGCTGCACAGAGACGTACATGTGAAGCGTGAGGTACAATCAATATGCAGTGGACTGCATGAGGAAAGTGAGAGAGTGAGACACACAGAGAGAGGGAAAGGGAAAAGGGAGAGACAGACAGACAGAGAGAGAGAATGAGAGAGAGAGAGGAGGGCCCCAAAGGGTTTAAAATCGTGATCGTGATTGGCGTTTTTTGACCTTTCTGTGACCGTAATTGCCGAAATTTCCATGTCTGTGATCGTGATGGGACTTTGCCCGTGATCCGTGATGACAAAAAAAATCAAGTCTCGTGATCGTGATCGTCATTTGTTTTCGTGATCGTGATGGGCATTATTGCAAAGCATTTTATTTTCAACGTACATTTTTCACAGCTGTATCACTCTATGATCATCTATTCGTCAAGGTGTTTGTGATCGTGAAAACAAAAATCAAGGTAACTGTGATCGTGAAAGCTAAAATTTCCCTTCCCGTGACCGTGATGATACCCCCCCCCCCCCTTTTGGGCCCTCAGAGAGGGTTGACAGGGAGAAAGACACAGAAAGAGTGAGCGAGATCTGTATTAGTGTGACCATTATTTTTCAAAAGACTTGAAGAGACAGACCAGGAGAAAGATTTACTGCAGCATGTACATGTTCAACAGTCCTGCCTTACCTGACTGTGTTGATTGTGAATGGAATTTCGGATGTTGACAACCGACAACGATGACAATCATCGCAGCTTGCGTCTCCTCTTCGGCTTCATATTATCCTGATACTGCCATTGCTGTTTCCGCGTACGGTCTGCTATGCTGTCACGGACCTAATGCCTTGTCCTTTACACATTGCGTACACCTTCGACCAGAGCGAAGAAACACCCTGACACTAGAAATGCATCGTGTGCGTTCCTTTCTCTACTTATTACTTGCATTAGCACATTGTTATTGCGCACTTCCTTTTCAACTTGGGAGTCGTCATGGCGCTCTTTGACAGACCACAGAATACCAGCGTGAAAACGAACTTCAATTCAAAGAGGGGTGAGCGGGGAGAATGGCGGCCTTCGTCATACAATCAGTCCTTTGTATCTTTAGCCTGTCATGTACCAACGCGGATCATAACTGTGAATTCGATCTGCCTCTGCGTATGTGTGTGTGTGTGTGTGTGTGTGTGTGTGTGTGTGTGTGTGTGTGTGTGTGTGTGTATGTGTGTGTGTGTGTGTGTTTGTGTGTGTGTGTGTGTGTGTGTCTGGGTGTGTAGCGGTGTCTTATTCCACTCTGATACAGCGTTCATATAGCCTGTACCTTGTCCAATATTGGCAACAGTCCAACATGACTAGACTCTAGCCAACGTTTTGATTCAGTGAAAACCCGTCTGCCAGACCTCCAACTTCGAACCTGTACACACACGCCTCTCATCTTCAACTAGTGCTATCAAATGTTAGATCTTGGGATTTCACTGTTCTATCTTCTTTTAAAGTCTGTGTTTTGTTTACTTACTATTATCTGTTGTGTGTGTGTGTGTGGGGGGGGTGTCTCTCTCTTCCTCTGTGTCTCTCTGTGTGTCTCTGTCTGTCTCCCTCTGTCTGTCTGTCTGTCTGTCTCTCTGTCTGTCTCTCTCTCTCTCTCTCTCTCTCTCTCCCTGTATCTCTGTCCATCTCTGTCTGGCTGTCTGTCTCTCTGTCTATCTCTCTATGTCGTGCTCTCTCTCGATCTGTCTTTGCTTGATTCTCTGTCTCTTTCTCTCTATGTTTCTCTCTCTCTCTCTCTCTCTCTCTCTCTCTCTCTCTCTCTCTCTCTCTCTCTCTCTCTCTCTCTGTGCCTGGGTGTGTGTCTCGCTCGCTCTGTCTCTCTCTCTATTTGTCTGAATTTAGTCATACTGTCTACCTCTCTCTTACCTAACTATTCTGTGCTGTTCAGCACTATATGCAGCACAACACAAGGAACTTAGTCGATAAATATCGACAGGGGGCGGACAAATGGTTTACATGTGAAATGTGTGTATATGGGTGTGGGTCTGAAACAAACAAACAAACAAACAAACCATGTGAACCCCCCCCCCCCCTCCCACCGCTCGCGGGCTGAACGACTGACGTCACATGTCGCTTCGGTCTTTTCCAGAAGAACACCGCGTGTACATAATACACAATTCGATCGCGTAGCACTGCCAATGCCCTTTTTCGCAACGAAAACCGTGCTGCTGTTTCTTGTGTGTTAAATCTGAAAGCAATATAAGTGAACGAACAATTGAAAACTGATATCACGTTACTAAACTCCCAAAAGTAATAAATTACTTCTGACTGCGGTACACAATACATTTTCAAAGCAATTTTTATTATTTTCAAGACATAAAAAATACAACGGAAGAAAAATGCAAGCAATAACAATTTTTTTAAAGTACAGACTAAATACTGAAGCTCTCTATTTCTCTTTAGTATGTTGGATTCAGGTGTACTTACTCACAGTTGCAGACAGATACAGATTCAAACACGTGTCGAGCGTAAAACAAAAAGTGAAACTAGAGAATAACATGAACCTGAAAACTTTTAAAATATTTGTACCCAGCACCAAATGAGATTATTGTAAAAAAAAAAAAATGTAATACAAAGTGTGTGTGTTCTACATAAGACAGGAGAATTTCCATAGCAACAGAAAACATGCTTGTAAATCACTGAGCACCAATGTAGCTAACTTTGCCCGTCTCACACCTTGTTTTAATGTTAGTGTCACTGGTACGCAACCTGTTCTTCATGCTCTACTCTTTCCACCCGCGCTGCACTTTGTCCATCATTGACATTGTCCTCAGCTTGTGGTGAACTCGGATTTAAAAAAAAAAGCAGGACAGCATTTTCGAAAACATCTTCTCGCACTTTCAAAGAAATGTCAAATGCATAAACTGTGTCATAAAAAAGCACAGGCACTGTATCATTGGTTTGGCACTGTTGCAGAAAGTCCTTGTCATCAGCTTTCATTTTGGCAGAGCAAGCGACACCCACAGTCCGACGAAAAATGTCCTGCATGTCAAGGAACATTTGCACAATGTTGTCTTTGACAAATGTCAGTCCTCCTCGGTTAAGCACCGTTGTCATGTCAGTTGAAGAATCACAATCACTTTCTGACAGCTCACTGAACCTCAGTGCTTCTAAACAGCGCAGTTTCTCGTATCTGTATGCATCTTTCTTGAGGCCCCAAACTTTCTTTTTTAGTTTCTTCACCACACTCCCAGCAACATACCTGATCACATCCTTCCTCACACACTGGCACCGGTCGGTCATTCGCGTTGTCTTCCTGTTTGCACCCATAGGTTGCTTCGACCAGCCTTTCAAACATCCTGAGGCAAATGGAAGCTGATGCATGAGTCGACTTGGTGACCTCTGTAATGCTTGCATGGCTTGCGTAGTACAATGAGTGAGCCTTTTCCTTGGCCGCGTTCCGGAACTTCCCTCGTAGACCAAGGCATGACTCAAACACCTGAAGTTTGTCCCGAAGAACAGCACCTGTCAAACAGACCACAAAGTCTTACACTTGAACACATACAATAGAACCACCTTTGTATTACCTCAAACAATCTGAGAAAGCGGGTCTTTAAAAGGAGGCAGTCTTAAAATGAAGGAAAATTTACAGAAGTTATGCACAGACAAACTGACAAAATAAGGTCTTAAAAGGGAGAGATTATCAAATTGGGGGGGGGGGGGGGGGTGGTCCACTGTATATATATATATATATATACAATAATAGATTTTTATTAGTCCATATCTTGGGATAATTCCCTGCCTCGTATAACTTTAAAAGAAAGGCAAACACACACACCATTGTATTCAAAAAGAACACTTGCACATTGACAAGCTTCATATTGATTGATTGAAGTCTGGAATGTGTACGCGAATGATCAACAATAATTACACGTATGCCATACAGGGAGCACTGCTTACTATATATGACAGCTTATTCTCAGCGTAACTGAATAACTTGAAATTTAAACTTGAAATTGTTTTACATTATAAGCAAAACTGAAAACACTACTCCAACAAAATTGTATTCATTCATACAGTGTTTCTCTAAACACTTACAGTCCAAGGTTTTAACATGGCTTCACAGATCAGCTGACAGGCATTCATTTTCTGCAATCTCACTGCACACCTCTTCCAAAAGTGGAACTGTCACCTGTTGACATTTAAAAACACATGTAAATGTACACACAGTGACACAATAAAAAATCATGCGTAATGAGAATTATCCAAAAATATTATATGATGCACTGGTGTCAAATGTGTTATGGTATTTTATGTTATCACAGAATCTAAGTCTTGAAAAATACACATGTTCACACAAAAATATGGCAAATACCACATGCGACTGAAATATACACAAATCTGCAGTAACTTGACTGAGAAATCACAAGCGGGTGTAGTTGTAGGCATCACAATCACAAGACAAACAAATTCTCCCTTTATGTTTTATATTTTTTAACAATAAATGTTGCAAATGTAACGAATAACTTCTCACCTTTTGTGAAATAGTACTTTGAGCTTGACACACTTCTGACAAAAGTGGTGCTTGCTTCCTGAAACAAAATTATTCAATGATGAAAAGAACTGAATGTGGCAGTGTTCAAAGTGATATTCAAACTTGTATGTAACTATCAGTACCTATACTGTAAAACGAGAAGGCTATTGGCATGCTCGTCAATCAGTATGTGTCATTCAGTGTTTTGTGCTGTAACAATGAAATGCAATCAATGCAAGTTCGTGCAGTCTAGAAATAAATACAACAATAATTTCAATTGAAACCACAAACTAGTCAAATAAATTGTGTAAATAGTTGGACAAAGAGATGCTTATTAACCCAGGGAAATAACAGGATTTCTTAGCAAAACTTTCGCAACCCATTTACCTGATTCAGTCCGGCTTTTCTGCTTTTAACACTTACTTTCAGTTTCACTAGAATATATCACAACTACAAGAATAACAATGGAACAGGAATGAGATTTTGTTTTGTTTTTGTAAACTACATCAGGATTTAACTAGTTTGGAAGCTCTGCTTACATACAAAATACAGACAGTGACGTTCAATCGTGGTGACTGATCAGTGCACTGACTGAGACGGATGATTCGATTTGATCGCTTCACCACGCCTTTCCAACTATGTGCTCCCATACAGTTTTGGTAGATACATGCTTGTGCAAGTATGTTATTAGTATTACCAATATGAATCTTATTTTCCTTTCGATGGTCAGTTTTACTCACCTCTGTAACGGCAGTCACCTCTGCGAATGCTGTCGAAGAATCTAACCGAAAGTAAACATTCTGGGAATCTACGCGCATCGGCCTTGACGCAAGTTCAATACTGAGCCAATGAGCGCGGCGCGAGAATCTTCCCGCACCGTAGACCAGATTAGTAGGTGCTTGATTTTGGTATTTTGATTTTACATAACATTAAACCTTTCTTGGGGTTCATGGTCATGGCAACAGCCATAATAATATTATATCATGTATAATATTACATTTCAGCATATTTGAATTACATGTCATCATACCAAACTGTCATACATTTTTATTCCCACATCATTCTGATTGATCACAACCAAACCTACTATCAGTGGACACATCCAAATGTAAGCGCCTGTTCTTGACAACTTTTAATCGATCTAAAAATAGCAACTTGCTGGGTCCTTTGCCGCCAACAGACACTGTTTGGCCTGTAGGTAAAATGTACAATGTACTTTCTGATTTGTGCACAAAAGCTTTTTTTCTTTTTTTCTTTTTTTTTAACATAACAATGTTTAATGTCACTGTATGTTTAAAAGACCATGCATGGTCATATTTGTAAAAAAAATGTTAAATTAGAAAATAAATAACATTTTGGTTCATGATTTTTCCTACACCTGTGCTGAAAATAAGAAATAAAAATGTCGGTATATAAGTCGCTCAAATACAATTAGGTATGAATGGCTCGGTTTGAGTTTGTTGCAGTTGACCCTGCACAATGCGACCTATCATGTTTTTGCGATTTTGCCGTCACCCCTCCCATAGGGTGACGTATTTCACAACTGTTACACAAACTCTGTGATGAACAATTTTGCCTGCACTCCTCCCATAGGGTGACGGATTTCACAACTTTCTGCAGATGAACAATGTTGCCTCCACCCCTCCCACAAGGTGACGGATGTCACAACTTTCTGTGTACACAAACTGATGACGTATTTCACAACAAAATGGCGCTGCCCATGGTCAACCTCGAAACTAACCGTATAGAATGGGGGCGTCCTCGCCCCCATAAAAGGTTAATGCACGTAATGCACGTGACAAGGAACTAATTTGCATTTGATATCAGACTGCTGGCCCTGATAATGTCCCGGCGACCATACCCTCCCGTTTGGCGACCCCACAAAATGCAGCGAGCGTTCAGCCAGACTGCACGCCGTGATCGATCCACTTCTGACAAAAGCAAGCCACGGTGAATCAAGTTGGAACGAGTGTCGTATAATGCGTATGCTCTGAATGCAGCATAACCACCGTGCGTTTGAACTGAAGCGTTGTGTATTTAAAACCCTCAGTTTCCTCTTGATCAGCAAGTCAGTGTGATTTGTTTGGGTCGCGCTCTTGTAATATTTGTTCGTGTGAATTACCACAAACTGTGTGCTCTTCCCACCCACCAGTGTTATACTAGTCGGACCACAACATCGTAGGGGTGTCGATGCTGCTGCTCGAAAGCTAACGGGTTGTTTCGGAGTACAATCGCACGAGGACAAGGACAAGAGTGCTATGTAAACAATGAGTACTTCTTCAAACGCCAGGGAAGACATAGCCACTTTTTTAGTCAGCATCTGGTGTGTGTTTTGCGAGATGTTGTTTGTGTGTGTGTGTTTGTGTGTGTGTGTGTGTGTGTGTGTGTGTGTGTGTGTGTGTGTGTGTGTGTGTGTGTGTGTGTGTGTGACTCCCCTGAGTAGCCAGGAGAGTCTATAGTAATAAAAAGCGTGATTTTAGTTTTTAGTTCATGTTAATCTAGAGCCTCTAGAATGTCACACACTGTTGGGTTTAAACATATTTGCTGAAGAAGATTGATCACCGAGCCATCAAGAAAACAACTCCGTGACCTCACTAAGTTAAAATGTCACTGTTTGGTTTGAGGTCTCAGCTAGACTATTGCCGGTCTCATCACGTTATGGTGCCATGGTGTCAAGAATGCAGTCAATTAAGTGTCAGAGTTTGTCCCATGACCTGCTTCTTTGTCTCTGTTAACTGAGTAGGTGAATACGCTGCGTAATTCATAGTTACTGGAGCGTATTCCATGGTAACCAAGTCTTGTATTCGTTGCTTTCCATTATTGGTTGCAACAATAATACGAATTCATCTGCAAACATAATTTGGCGCCTTTCTAAAACTTAATAATTTGGAACACTTTAAATAATGTGTGAATATAAGTGACGAAATGCCATTCACACGTTACGTGTACACTCGCTCCACTACAACACTGAGTTAAAATTAGGGCTTTATTAAAAACATACAAACTACATCTTGAGAAAAAAATACACAGAATGAAGGTGAATTCTGGTTGCCAAAGCCCCTGTCGTACATTCGCAGTCACGCATTCAGTATATTTCAAGTCATTCTAAGACAATCTCATTAGTCCAAGTACTGCTAACATGTTTCGGCATTTGTTTATTATCAAAAAGTTAGCCGTTGGAGCAATACATTTACACGTAGCGGTTAATATTCAACCTGAAAGCGTCTCCGACATGCAGTATCCGGAAAGAGGTCACCGTGTAATTAAGGTTCTAGGCAAGTAACTCTCAAACAGAATAATCGTGGATTGATGTTAGCAGCAAAATCATTATCTAACTAACCCTTTTGGACAATACAAAAAACAACAAGTCGCGTAAGGCGAAAATACAATATTTAGTCAAGTAGCTGTCGAACTCACAGAATGAAACTGAACGCAATGCCATTTTTCAGCAAGACCGTATACTCGTAGCATCGTCAGTCCACCGCTCATGGCAAAGGCAGTGAAATTGACAAGAAGAGCGGGGTAGTAGTTGCGCTAAGAAGGATAGCACGCTTTTCTGTACCTCTCTTTGTTTTAACTTTCTGAGCGTGTTTTTAATCCAAACATATTATATCTATATGTTTTTGGAATCAGGAACCGACAAGGAATAAGATGAAAGTGTTTTTAAATTGATTTGGACAATTTAATTTTGATAATAATTTTTATACATTTAATTTTCAGAGCTTGTTTTTAATCCGAATATAACATATTTATATGTTTTTGGAATCAGCAAATGATGGAAAATAAGATAAACGTAAATTTGGATCGTTTTATAAATTTTTATTTTTTTTTACAATTTTCAGATTTTTAATGACCAAAGTCATTAAATAATTTTTAAGCCACCAAGCTGAAATGCAATACCGAAGTCCGGGCTTTGTCGAAGATTACTTGACCAAAATTTCAACCAATTTGGTTGAAAAATGAGGGCGTGACAGTGCCGCCTCAACTTTCACGAAAAGCCAGATATGACGTCATCAAAGACATTTATCAAAAAAATTTCGGGGATTTCATACCCAGGAACTCTCATGTCAAATTTCATAAAGATCGGTCCAGTAGTTTAGTCTGAATCGCTCTACACACACGCACACACGCACACACGCACATACACCACGACCCTCGTTTCGATTCCCCCTCGATGTTAAAATATTTAGTCAAAACTTGACTAAATATAACAAATGAAAATGTAGGCTTTCTGTTTTGTTTTTGATTTGTAAGTAATTAATGCAGGAAAGGGTACTAGCTTCGCGTATGGATATTGCTATATGGAGGGTCTCTGCGAGAGAAAAGCAGACGCCATCACGTTTGCGTTGAAAAAAGTAAGTGGTTTTGATGGACACGTCGTGATCAAGGGGAGCAATTCTCGATACCCACGCTCCCACCACCCTGAAAACAGTGTTACAGAGAAAAAAAAGCCCTGATATAGCGAGAGCATTGAAGCTCAACATGGCTATATTAGTTATCAGGAGTTTTCAGTCAGCACAATTTAACTCTCAAGCCTCCAGTGTTCTGTTCCATCTTCACTTCTCTCCAGCACACTAGTTTGAGGTTCTGAATCACCCCCCTCACACACACACACACATAATCACACACACACACAAACATACACACACTCACGCATACACACACACACACACACACACACACACACACACACACTCACACACACACGCAGGTAATAAATAAAACACACTACATCAGAATCTTCTTTCCCATTGATTTATTTATTATTGTTTAAAATGTGTTATTTCCCAGAACTGTAGGTTGAACTCACAGCAATTATCTTAGATTCTTCACAGCAACATCATTTGCATTGTTAATCGTGGATGCTTCCCATGCGTTTCTCATATCCACACGGGGGAAACATTTGATCAAAGTACAACGATGAAAGTGGCTGCTAAATTGTTTTCGATATCAGACACTTTTTTACTTCTTACATAATCAAAGGCAATCCAAAATCGAGTAAAAGTTAGTCTTCATTTGACATCGAACAAATTAATACTCTGTTTTTTACATTGTTGCTTAACTCTCAAAGACACGTCTGCTTTCTGTCACAGACTGCCTGCTGCAGGGTGCACATAGATCAGAGCCGAATCTTAGCTTCTTAAACAAGATTCACACCTAGAACCCTGCCTGACTTCATGCCATGTTCTTATAACAAGTCCCCTCCCCCTCCATCTTTCAGGACGATAACGAGTTTCCCTACAAAGCACGACTTGGAAAAGTAAATGACAAAACAAGAACAGTTAAAAACAAGTCATTGACAACAGCGACGACTATGTATTCTCCTACAAACCAAAGTACACACCGTTTTCAAGCAATGACCTTGAAGCAAAAGACGATTAGCTGGTTCTCTACGAAGCGTGATTGGGACAAATGCAAATTTGTCTTCAAAACAAAAACAGTTTGAACAAGCTACATAAGAAACAAAGCGACATTTATGTATTCTCCAGCAACAGGAAAATACACACCATTGTCAAGCCATGATTTCGAAGCAAAGCAAAACCACTCATTTGTTACATCGTGTCTTTTTATAAACTGTACATTTTACTCTTCAGCCCTGGTTATACTGTGACAGGGGAGACTACCGCTCCTTTCACAGCAGACTCTGCACCCGAGTTGTTGGCCTTTAGGTCAACACCCGTGGTTTGTGGAAATCTGTTTGTGATGGGGTCTGGTGGTTTTCGATTGTCTGTATGTTCATGGAAACCTTCGGGTTTGCATAACAGTTTTTATAGGGCTAAGAAATTAGCCCTAACTTTTTCAATCCTGTTTGATTGCACTTCGCTTCCCGAGGTGATC